>NW_026126367.1:0-97709 GCF_943737965.1 Phodopus roborovskii | reverse complement strand
GTTGATTCAGATTGCCCTAATTTTCACCTGATGCTCATTTCCCATCTGAGCACCTCATCTACATTTAGTCAACACTTTGCCTGGGGCTGTTCTCAGCTGTTGCTTATTTTAATGACTGACAGATTTGGAAGAACTGGCCATGTGTTTTATAGAGTATCCCTGCTGTTGTCTGGCTGGTCTGTTTTGTTGTTGTTGTTATTATCAATAGGTTTTTTGTTTGTAAAAGAATAGGCTGAGTGTGCTGATAATTTTTTGTCAATTTGACACAAGCTAGAGTCCTCAGAGGAGGGAGCCTCAATGGGGAAATGCCTCCCTCTCCATAAGATCAGGCTGTAGGCAGGACAAAGGCATTTTCAGTGATTGATGGAGAAGGGCCCAGCCCATTGTGGAAGGGAAAGCACCCTTTGGGTGGCAGTCATAGGATCTGTAAGGAAGCAGGCTGGGCACACCATAAGGAGCAAGCCAGTAAGCAGCACTTTCCCAGGCCTCTGCATCAGCCCGTTTCCAGAACCCTGTCCTGACTTCCTTCATGATGGACAGTGGTGGGAAGCACAAGCCAAATACAATCTTTCCACCCAGCGCTGCTTTGGTCATGGTGTTTCATCAGAGCAATAGCAACTCCTAACAGTGAGTCTCAACCTATCAGATTCAGTTCATATCAGCACATGACCCCGCCACTGTATTCGACTGATTTGTGATAACATTGTATACATGTGTAATCTACTGTGATGTAGCATCAGATCTCCTGGAGCTGCAGCTACAGGCAGTTGAGAGCCATCTGATGTAGGTGCTGGGAACTGAGCCTAGGTACTCTGAAAGAGCTGTACATGCTCTTAATCGCTGAGCCATCTCTCCAGCCTCTGTGATTTTTATTTTAATCTAATCTAATATTATGATGCAATGTAGGACAAGAACTGAGGTCCGGATTCTGGGCCCATTTTCGTTAATAGACTGTTAATGAGCTTTGTCAGTCACCTCCCTGATCCCTCAGGGATTTTGTTTGCTTTTTTGTTTGGTTCTAATTTGAACATACTTTTTTTTTTTTTTTTTTTTTTTAATACTGTGTAGTACATGTGTGTATCATTGCCTCGAGCAATATGTAATTTTTAGGTTTAAGTTTTGGTAGCTGCTGACCTTTAAGATTGTGTGAGATGGTGCTGTGAAATTCTGGGTGGCATGATGAAGGGCATTGTGGCTTCCGTGTAGATGTTGAGGTCACTTATTCAGGTAAAGCCAGTTGCCACGATGTGGGGACACACCAGTTAATCTTTGGGGAAAGGATCACGTAGTGAATGAGTGAGGGCCTTGCCTGTCCCTAGTACTGAGCATATTGAGACCACCTTAAAATTCAGTGCCAGCCAAGAATCTTACAATCATATGCCTCAGACATCCATGACCAATGACAGACTCTGTGACATCCTCCTAGAACTCCAGATACCAGCAATTCAGTGAAAAGAAATTTGTGCTTGTATTAACCCTAATGGCATGTGCTTCAATCCCAGCACCCTTTAGGGAGGTAGGTGCGTTCTCTTTTGAGTTCAAGACCAGCCTGATCATCCACAAGAGCTAGGTTGCAGGACAGGCTCCAGAGCCACACAGAGAAACCATGTCTTGAAAAGCCAAAGAAAGAAACAAAACCAAACCGTGTTACAGGGCCTTCCTGGGGAAGCATGGGGGGTGCTGCTGGCTCCATGCCCAGGTTCCTCCCCCGACTTGAACCACAATAGCTTAGCTTTATCTGCACTTTACACACTGAAGGTCCAGGCAGAATTTTGGGGAATAAAGTCTGCCGCCACAAAATAAAACTGAAAACAAAGGTTTGGAGAAATACCAGATTAGATGTTCTCTATAATTCTTATCTCTCTGTCCTATGATTGCCCCCCACTATTTTTATGAAACAACCCTTATAAAAACAAAATCAAAAAACCGTCATGGGAAACCTTGTTTTTTTCAGTGCTCATTCCTTATGCCATTAAATAAAATTTAGAGATAAAAATAAGTTTACCAGGAGTTGCCCCTTTCTGTGGATGAGTTTGATAGAGCTTAGCACCACAGATATGGTGCTGTTTGTGCAGAAGCAGCGAGCCCTTCCCTGGGCATAGCTATGCAGGGACTCATGGGTTTGCTTGTCATGCGTAGTTAGATAATGATATGAATATCAGGAATAACAGCTGACATGTTTATTAGATTTTGCCTGTGTGCATGCAGATGGAGGTCAGAGGACAACTTGTCCACCACGAATGACCCAGAGGTCAAATTCAAGCTGCTGCTTTGGTAGCAAGCACCTTGCTTGACCTGTTAAGCCCTTTCCCTGGCCTGATGCTAGTTTGACGGCCGTGTGCCCGATGTCTTAGACGGGTTTAATATTCATGACATCATTCAATCCTTATGTCTACTGTAAGATTTTTATAGACCAGGGAGACAAAGGCTGATAGGTTAAGTGATTTTCCAGTCTGAACAAGGGAAGCTGTAGTTCAAAGAATGTAGTTACAGAACCCTTGGCCTCGAAGACTATGCCCGCCAGAAGTGAACAAGCTCCTCTTGGGGTTTGAAATACACTGGGGTTCAGCTTCTCTTTATTTACTGACAGTGCTTTTAGTCTGAAAACAAAACCTCTTCTAGTGATTGTCCCTAAGTTTTCCAGTGTCTGGGCAATTCTAACGACCTGGAGTTAGAAGTGGGGGGATTAGCCAGCTAACAATCTGTCCTGTTACACTACAGATAGTAATGTAACATTGGCAGTTAGACCTACTCCAGCAGGGGACCTGGACCCCGGCGGTGCTAGGGGAACAGGGCTCAGACCAAGGGTCACACAGTAGCTGTGCAGGTGGAGCCCATGTCTGGAGGTTCAGAGCCCGATATCCCTTCTCTGGAGAGGCCTAGCAACTGCTGGAGCCCAGCTCCTTTAAGGAGTTCCATAAATACCGTAACAAACACGTAAAGCAGTCCCTGGACAAGGCCAGCTGGATCTGTAACCATGCTGCAAATGAAGCCAGGAACAGAGCCACCTGAAGCCTCAGGTCCCATGGTGCATCCTGTCTCTCTCTGCCTTGGGTCAACTGAACCCTGGATGAGGAAATGCTACCATAGAAGCCAGCAAGAGCACAAGGGCCCCAAAACCTCCTCAGTAACCTCAGAGAGTTCACCACATTCAGCTGATGTCAGCTCCTCGTGCCTTTCTTCTGTCTAGGTGATGGGCTTCACCAATGCCTTGTTTCCCTCCGGTAGAGCCGCATTTTCTTTTTGATCTTCCTAGGGAGGATGATCGATCACCCAAGTAAAATGTGATGGCATCCAGGGGCTTTGTGCCCTAGCAGAAAGGCCTGGCTGCAGTGACGATCGCCCAGAAAATTTGTACACTCTAATCCCTGGGGATAACCTGGCAAGACTGCTCAGTCTCCACATACAAGGTCCTGACACCCTGTCTAAGATCACCATGTCACCAGGTAGCCAGAATGACACCCAGCACCCTAACACTGGGTGGTAAAGTGCTAGGGTGAGGGTCCTCATTTTGTCCCCAGCTCACCAGCCTGTGCCGGGATACTCAGGGAGGGCAGGCTGGGAGCAGGGCAAAAAGGGTCTAAAGTTTCACAGAGCAAGATCAAAATGAAACACCATCAAATTCACAAAAGCAATTTTTATTTGAAGCAAAGTCTGACCCAAAGGTCTACAGTTTTGAGCACTCAAAACTTAACTGTTAGTGGCACTGCTTGGACTACAGATCTTGCCTCTCTTTGGTTTGAAAGAGAATGTTAAACATACTTCACCTGGGTAAGAAGAAAGACCAAGAAAGGCTGAAGAAAACCCTTCAGCTACTGATAATGCTCTCCAGAGACTACGTCACACTAACAAACCCTCATTGTCTGATCTTCAAGGTTCCACCCGTGCAGAGGGACACAGGTCACACTACAGCTGCAGGGACAGACGAAGCAAGAACAGGTGCAGCTTCGTGGGGGAGAGTAAGCTCCCAAGCTTCAGACTTCTGCGTGGAAGGGGTAATCCTTGTGTTTAACACAGCTGTCAGAAAAGAACACATGTACCGTACAAGTCAGCCACTTTCAAAGACTGTGTTCGCTTAGTCATTCAGTGTGTGTATGTAACTGTGGGTGTGCACGCTACAGGTCTCATGTTGGGGTCAAAGGACAGCTTGTGTGAGCCTTAAGGATAAAGCTCAGTTCATCAGGATTGGTTGCAAATGCCTTATACACCGAACCATCTTGCCAGCTCTCAAGGAAAAGATTTTGACTGTGATAAGTCACCACACTGAGAAAAGATGTGATCATGAGCTGAGTCTCGAGACAACAAGCCAGTCTTAAGTCTGATCATACACACAGCTGAGATAGCGCCTCAGCCTGTAGGCTCCTCTTGTCTGGTGATGTCGGGAACCGGGTGCATGTGCAGACTGCACTAGGCCTGGGGGCACCCTGAACAGCAAGACCTGACTTTTGCTTCCTAGTAACTCAAACTAGCTGGCAGGATCATTGGAGCACCTTATCATCTTTCTGTCATTTTAAAAAGACAGGGCCTGGTGTAGTCAGGCTGGCCTGCAATCACACCAGGAGCTTGAACTTCAGATCTTTCTGCCTCCAAGCCCCAAGTGCTGAGATTATAGGCATGTGACACCACACCCAGCTCATCTTATCGCCTTGAATGAATGCAGAGAAAAAGAGCAGAGATAATGAGGCAACAGAAGGACTAAAACGCTATAAAAGTTGAGCCCAAGGGGCAAAACACACAGCAGTGGCTTCCAAGATAGAGGAAAGGGCATTTCTTTGTTATTTGGAGCAAACTGAGCAGCTGCTGGGGATTTGCTGTAGGAACCAGGGGAGTGCCTGGCATGTAGCCAAGACTCACAGTAGGGCCATCGCTTAATCGGCTTATACCAGGGGTGCAGCACAAGGACATACGCGCACACACACACACACACACACACACACACACACACACACACACACACACGAAAAATAAACTTAAAAAAAAAAAAAACAGTAAATTCTGCAATGCAAGTCAGAGACAATATCATAAAATGCCAGATGGCTCCCTGCTCTCTGGAGTTGGAAGAAGGGAGGGTAAATAAGATTTTTAAAAAGGCTGTTAAGTTATTCCTCAGAAATGCACATGTTTTTTGTTAATGTCGTCTGAAGTAGTCCTTCCTCTCTAGAACTTCTGAGCAGTGGTTCTCAACCTTCTTAATGTTGCGACCCTATAACACAGTTCCTCATGTTATTGTGACCTCCAACCATAAAATTATTTCGTTGCTACTTCATAATTGTAATTTTGCCTCTGTTATCAATCATACTGTAACTATTAGATGCTCGTGATACCGGTATGTAACCCTGTGAAGGGGTTGTCGCCCACAGGTTGAGAACTGCTGCTCTAAGGAGAAGGGCATTGTTCTGTTTCTGGATAGCCCTGGAAGGTGCAAGGGAGGCAAGCGGGTATGAAGGGTCAGCTGGGAAGCACAGGATTTGTCTGTCCCAGAATCTGCCATGTACACCAGCAACGGCAGGGGAAATGCAAGGCTGAGGGACTACTACAGGTTCCAAGAACTGAATGGATGCCACAGGCAGGTGGTTCACATGTCTCTAACCCATTAGATCCAAAATAACAACAAAAAGATCCCCATGTTAAAAGGCTAAGTGTCATTAACATAATATTAGGAAGGGTCCTGGTTGGGACTCCTGGGCTGGCTCTGTTTATGGCCTACTTTGAACGTGAGGCCCCCTGTGACAGCAAAATGCAAACAGGTAATCTCAGCCTGAATCAGACTTCACTGCCTAAGACACACATGGTGCTAGCGGCCATAGCCACCGTGTGAAACACTGAGCCATGCAGAAGCAAGAGAGAGCAATAGCCAAAGAGTGTGAGTGAGAATCAAGGCTTGTAAGAAAAAGGGGCATGAGAGCCATCTGGGACACAGAGGCTGCTTTTTTTTTAAAAAAATTAATTAATTTTGCATACTTATTTATTTATGTGTATGAGTGCTCTATCTGCATGTAACTTTATGACTTTATGCCAGAAGAGAGCATCAGATCCCACTTATAGATGTTTGTGGAGCCAACTTGTGGGTGCTGGGAATTGAACCCCGGGTCCTCTGGAAGAGCAGACAGTGCGCTTAACCTCTGAGCATCTCCAGAGATTACTTCTTAAAGCAAACACGTTCCCGGGGCTTGGAGGGTCCAAGCCCCACTTCAGAGGGAAGGCAAGGCACTCAGAGTCACGGGGCCTTTTCATGTCAGGAGCTGAGGCTAGCTGAGCCCAGCAACAGGCTTGTCCACAGACTCTTTCTCTAGGCATTAAGTCAATTAAGTGACATGCAAGCTATTCTAGGAAGGTGGGCACAGATTTGTCGTAGGATCATCCGAGGTCAGAAAAGCAACTAAAATGTGTAAGCTGGGCCCCCGTGCTCTAGCAGGAGGGAGAGACAGACACCGGACAGACATTGGACAGCTGTCCTCCCCAGTTTTCACTATGCTCCTGGTCTGCACAGATTAGAAGACAAGGTCTGTGTGGAAGCAGGGTGGGCTGCAGGAGGGCCCTCCAGGGCCTGGAGAGATGCCTTACTCTAGACTACCTGGTGGTGTCACACACAGTGACCGACTCACTCACCTCATCAAGGCACACACCCTCCAGTTCCTGTTGTAGCTCAGGAGAGTGGTCATATCCTCCTTGCTCAGCTCGAAGTCAAAGACCTGACAGACACGAGAGGAACAAAATGAGCTCTGCAGTCGAAGCAGAGACCACACCAACAAGTTCCAGATGGGCTCCCACTGCCCGGAGTGCAGCCGGCAATGTCCATTCATTCTTGTCCCACTACATTCTGTGGTGATGAGTGCCAGGGGGAATTTAATGAGGAACCTGCTGCCTCCATTCACCAGCAAGTAGAGGAAGGAGGCGCTCAACAGTGGGGAACCTCCAATAGTCAACGCCGTGCTGCGCGAGATGAAACAAAGCCTTCAGGGCTGCCCACAGGCTTCAGCAATGCATTGCAGCCGGCCCCGGAAGGGTGCTGCCTTGTGGAGCTACTGTGGGAGACGGCCTAAGGATACCTAAGGTTTGACATTCAGAGCAGAAAGACAGACTGGGATAATGGCATCACTTCCATGAAGACAAAAGAATACAGGAATATGTAACGGGCCCCCAGACCTTAGCACAACTGACTCCATGACGGAAGCACCATTCAGGCTAAGACAACACAACCAGCCAAAATGGCCTAATCCATCAAAGTCCATAGCTCTGGAAAAGCTAACCTTGTTTTTCTGGCTTCTATAGTTCTGCTTCCTGCTAACTATTCCTGTTAACTAAAGTATGTCAACCTAGGGTGTAATTTTGTGCTTAAAACCTCACCCTGAGAAAGGCTTAGGGCTACAATGGGATTCCAAACACCTAATGTACCATGGGCTGGCTAATAAAGACTTTCTATTTGCTTAAACCCATGTCTGAATGGTCTTCTGGTGGAGAACACAGAAAGGTACTTAGGTACAAGGTGGGCACGTAGACAATTAGGCAGGATGGCCTTTGGCAGCACTGGGGTTTGGAAATTGACCTACATCCAGACAAACCATTCCGCTTGGCTCCTGATGACAGAAGGTGCATTTGACAAGACTCTGCTACATATTCTGCGATTACAGCCATGGAAAAAAAACATGCAAGGCATGCACGTAAGATGAAATGACCAAAAGCAAAATCACCAGGTTAGTATTTTGAGATTTGCCATCTACCTTTTCTAATACTTTAGAAATGAAATATGAGGGTGAGGGACAAACCCATTTCAAGCAGGATAGGCCTTTCTTCCCACATCTTTACAGTTAAGTGGCATGGTCATTGTCTAGGACGAGGCAGGATTAGCTGCTTATTGCATCATCAGAGCCACCCTAACCATGGCCCCTCTATAGGCGACAATATGCATGGGGCTGACTACTAAAGAGCACTTCCTAGATGCTGCCACACTTTGAACCAGATCTCAGCAGTGACCCTTTGCTTAGAGAAGACAGGCTCATGGGGACACCAGGACCATCCTGGAGTAGCTCTTCTCCAGCTGTTAGGGGGGGGGAGGCCTGAATGCCCACACCCTGGTGTCCAGACATTCCTGAGCCCTGTTCACGACTACTTCGGCACTTTACAGGGCCAGCGGGTCAGCAGACGCCCTGAAAGGCCCCAGCAGTCCGCAGTCACCAGTAACTAGCATAGCAGCATTTCCCCGAGCTTACCATGGAACAGGCACTGTGACATGCTGTGCGCTTATCAGCAACCTGAGCTTCACAATAGCTCTCAAAATAGGCATTATTTGACTCTGAGTGCAGTCAAGTGACTTGCTCAAAATCACACAGCTGGGGATGGCTGAGGAACCCAAGAACCCCACCCTCACACACCACAGTGGAAAGTCAGGTCTGCCAGCGGGACCTTACCTTCAGGTTCTCAGCAATTGCGTGCAGGCGTCACAGACTTGGGGATCACCACCAAGTTCCTTTGTATAGGGAACCGGATCAGCACCTGTGGGCCCAGAGGCGCTGAGTGTGTGCACAGATACCAGGTACTCTGTTATCACCTCAGTCTACAACTGCACAGGCAGAGAGGTTCAGAGACCTCTAGGGTTGAATCAATGTCCAAAGCTGACTCTGGAGTCCTGCTCTATCGGTGACTCCAGGCATGTCACAAAGCCACGGTAAGCACTGCCTGGGATTCACACTACCTACGGGAGTAAGAGAGCCTCCTCCCACAATGCAGATAGTAAGAGCTCTTCTGTTTGTACAGGGATGAGCTTTCACAAACACTAGCAAATGCTGGGCCTATGTCTGAGCTTTACCCATAAAGGCAGCAGGCACATGGCAATTAATCCATGTAAGACCAGACCTGTGCCCTTAATACTGCATTCTAGAACTCCAAACCACACTTCCAGAGAGGGCTTCATGGGCTCAGCTCCCTCCACAACCGACTGACAGGGACCACCGGGAGTCACAGTTCGGGCAACAGTCTCAAGGACCTGGAAGCAGCCATACCTGAGCTGTGGTTTTGTTGTACTTGGATGCAATTGCCTTAATCCTGGGATCCTCCAGGGAGAGAAGGGTCTTCAGGCTTGGCCCTGGGACAGAGAGGTGGTGAGGTCATTACGGCCACTCAAGGCAGCTGGCCACCCTAGCCCCTGACTCTCCCTGAGACTTCTGGGTGGTTGACTAGGCTCCTGGACTGAGGATGGGTCATGATCCACCTGCTGACCTTCAGAAAAGAGTGTTCATCTTGCTTACAGAAACATCAGCCTCCCCAGGAAGCCCAGAGGCCCCAGAGAAGGTCTGCAGGGCAGCACGGATGCACTCTCCGTGACAGTCAATCATTCCTTCTAGTCAATTCTGAGTTCCCACAGTGACCCTCTTGGCAGCTCACCAGGGCCTGTCAGGAGAGCCAAGAGGACTGTACGCAGTTACCACAATGCCTTTGGAGTGGCAGTACTCAATCAGCTTCTCCTGAGTTAGGTACGGGTGGCACTCAATCTGCAACACACACAGGAGGGTTGACTGTGACAGCGGACAAGTTAATGCGATGTGGACAAATCCCTTCTCTCCCCACACAATCTGCCTCCCGGATAAGCTGTGACAACTCGAAATTTCCCAGCTGGTGACCTTCACATTGAGAACAATGATTCTATTACCAGTGATCTATGGCCGCAAGCCTTTAAGGCACTCCCTGGCCTTGGCCACTTGCCACCTGATAAAAGCCCCGTCTCACTAGCTGCCCACTGCTGGAGTCAGAAGCCACATCTTTGCTGCCTAGCCTCAAATCCTATCCCTGCAAAGTCTCCACTCCCAGACGAGCTTGTCTGTCATGATAAATCAGATCACAGGATTGCCTCAGGTAAGAGCATCCTCCTGGGGGGAGGCCTACCTGATTAACAGCAGGCTTATATTTTAAGCCGGGTTTGTTTAAGATTCTCTCAATCTGAAGAGGGTTGAAGTTGGAGACGCCAATGGATTTCACCAAACCTTCATCCACAAGCTGCTCCATGGCCTAAAAAGAAAAGAGCGGTCTTCCTGATGCTAAGTGAATCCCAGGATGACAAGGACTAGATGCATGCCTGTGTGCAGGAGCAGTCTGTGCCCTCCCCATTCACGGTCAGCACCTTCTGCCTCTCAGAAGCTGAGAGGACATGAAAGCTAGACAGATAACCATGGAGACAGGACGATGTATTTATATACGGCAAGAGGTGGCGGAGCTGACCACACACACACGTGCCTCACATGCAAGACTAGGATATCAGCAATAAATAAATAAGGGAGGATCTCAGCCAGAGTCCTCTTACCGTCCAAGTGTCCACAAAATCAGTGTCGCTGGGAATCACATTTGCTGATGCATCCAGTGGGAAATAATCAGGCCCAGGCTGTTATTAACAATAAAAACACACACAGACAAAATGATCGGGTACCAGTTCTTCACAGACCTATTTTAATCTTGCAGCATTACAAACACAGTGGAAGATAGTGAGAGGCAGATCTGGCAGCCAGGATGAAAAGGAAACCAGAAAGTGGCCGAGGGAGGTCCTTGTCATGACTGGGGCTCAGAGGCTAACAGATGGAGACTAGACTCGCCCATGTCTGAGACCCACCTTGCCATGGGAAGAGTGGAATGGATAGGGGAAGGGAGCTCAAGGCTGGGAAACTCAGGGGCCCACGCCTCTCTCAGCTGCCTCTTCAGGCCCATAAAACTGTCACCCTGCCCATCTCTCACTGGCTTGTCATTCAAACGAACAAACAAACAAACAAAAACAAAGGGTGGAAATCAAGTCCCTGGGCCCAAGAGAGCACAGTGGGCTAAAACAGATCTGAAGAAAAAAACCTACACCCTTTCAATATGGGTAACCGTGCAGAAAACAAGCCAGGGGCTAGAGGCAGGAAACGTACTGAATGAGTCCACGGTGCAAAGAACCGGGTTGTGACATGCACTTACACATTGAGAATGACATGCAATGGAGGCACAAACACTTATGTGTGAGCATTGGGTGCAAATGCCCCGAGGAGGAAGGGCATGGGGCTGACTGCTTCTGCAGCTGTGTGCAATGCGGACGACAGTAACCACATTAGCCGTGCTCATCACCAGTTTTAAATTCCACAAACACCCAGTGAAAACAGTGGTATTCCCCATACTCCAAAGGTGCATTCAGACGCTGTGGGAGAGGCACGGGGCTGGTTTCTAATATGTTATGGGCGATGCTACACTGATGCTGGTCCAAGGCCCACACCTCTAGCAGCAGAGAGTCGACCACCCACGGTATTCTAATAAGGAAGACCAGACCACACCTGAGCCTCGGGGACTGGATCGCAGCTGGGCCTCTTACCTTGAACCCTGTTGGCCAGTGAATGAGGTAGAGGTCCAGGTAGTCCAGCTGAAGGTCGCTGAGCGTCTTCTGGAAAGCTCCTTTCACCATGCTCTTGTCGTGGAACGTGCACCACAGCTGAATCCAGGAAAGGTACATCTTACCCCTGCTGCGCAAATGCCTCTTCCCGGCTGGGAGGCACGCAGCTCCAAGGCAGAGCACACACCTCCTCTCCCCATAACCATGAGGCTAGCAGTGGCTGGAGAGTTCCCAGTTCACACTGTGGACCCCAACTTTCGAAAGGCAAGGGGGAGGGTCAGGACAAGGGCACCCCACAAAAACCAAACATGGCACAAGTCTAGAATGGACAGGCCAACTAACTACAGGACTGGGAGGTGCTAAACACACATTCTTCATCTACTTTCCTGCCAAGCTGGTCCACATGGAGCCAGCCTCACATTACAGTCTGGGTTCCTCTGTGCAGCCACAGCCTCTAGCTAAAAATACAGGCCGGCAGTGAAACCCAGTCTGTAAATGGGAGCTAAGTCTGTCCCTGAAGAAACTCCTTAAAAAGGGAGTCAGCCCCCCAACAGGTCTCATCAGTACAGGGCTCTCTAATCGCTAGGCCCAACAGAGAGATAACCAGGCGGCCAAGCACCAGGCCCGCTGTGGGCTTGAGCTGGACCTGGGAGAATCACCCACACAGCGCTAACTGCCATCATGGTTAAGTGTGGTTCCCATGGCGAAGTGTGAATCGGACCCCAGGATTCTCGTAGGTCGCTTACCTTGCTGACAATGAAGAGCTCCTGGCGCTTCACTACCTGCGCCTTGAGCTTCTCCTGGAGGGCAATGCCCACCTCCTTCTCATTCTGGTACACCTGGGCGCAGTCAATGTGGCGGTACCCAATGTCAATGGCAGCCTTCACGGCCTCAGTCACCTGGCCAGGAGGGGACTGGAAGGAAAAGAGATTAAAAATCAGAACCAGATAGGACAGAGTGGAGCCAGAGCCAAGGAAGAAGAGTAAACCGGTGGTGCTGGGTCAGGTTCTTCCTCTGCCATCACATTTGTGTGGCGGCATGCCACTCAGTCCCAGACGGGACCAAGGTGCAATGGCATGTTTCTTCACCTTAGCAGAACCTGACAGCCACTTGCCAGCAGCACAGATTGCTCGAAGCCTGGGACACAGGTGTGACCCCATCAACTCTGGGGACAGAGGCTTGAGAGTTCTGAGGTTTAGGCCGGACTGGGCTATGCAATGAGGCCGGTTTCAAAAAACATAAAAAAAAATCCCCCACTAGCTGAAATCTTGGGCACCATTTCATTTAAACAGCGAGGACATTTCTCACACAGCAAGAGCTAACTGCTGCTGACTCAGTGGATGAGAACCCAGTCTAGGAGGTGGACACGGAAAGATGACCCCGCAGAGGTATTAGCAGACAGAAGTTGAGTGGAAAGGAAGGCAGAGCCTGCAGAGCCCTGAGCCCACCGGCCTGTGCCCGCCCCCCCAGCGGCTCTCAATGAGTGTTCACGAACTCCTGGCTGCTCCTGCCTAGACTGGAGAGCTGAACAAGGCACTGTGGGACACCACTGAGGAGCACAGCGCATTCCTCTGGAGAGCTGGGACAGAAGCAAATGGAAAGGAAAACTCCCCAGGGCCTCCAGCAGCTGCCAACATCTATGTTGTCTGGAGCCCAGTGAACAAAACAGTCTGGGGAGAAAATAAACATGGAATACCAGAACAAGCTCTCCACCAGCACCTGGGGCAGTGGTATTCCCTCACCCAGCAGGGGGAGGAGTCTGCCTGCCTGGGGAGAGGCCACACCATTCCCCATTCTGAGGTGGTGCCAGCTGCCTTTATCCTTTAGACTGTTGGCACCCTCTCGTTTCCTTGTAGAAGGCCCTAAAGTGCACCTGTGGCTTTTCCATACTTCCGAGGCTGAAGGAACTATTTCGGCAGATGCAGGAGGACCCCCCCCCCCCACCGTGGGCTCTCTGGGGCATCCAGACACAGCTGTGGCTGATATTAGCTGGGAGGGAAAGCACTTCCCTGCCTGAGAGGGGCCTGGTGAGCTGGAGCTCTGCCTCAGGGCACATGCTGAACTTCTAATTTCTGCCAGGATTTATGACACTTCCCGTTGATTCTTCTCTTAGAGGGCCTTCTGCTGGCCATGTAGGAGCCTGCTTAGGGCTTGGAAGCACCTGGCTTTGGATAGAGCGCTGGGAGCAAGATCCAGGATGGGCAAACAAACGTCTGCCAATTCCAAACGGGATTCCAAGTGTGAATCACGTGGCTATCATGGGTACAGCCAGTGAGGCCCCACCCCTAGCATAACTTGGTCTTTCTGTTCCTCAGAGCTAGAGTGCAGACTGCATTAATCAAGGTTGGCAGACAACCTTGTGTGATGTTTTCATGGGAAGACGAAGACGGATAAAGGCTGGAAGTCCCAAGAGGCCAGGGAGAAAGCCTGCTTCCCCACACAGAACCCTGGCAGCTTAGTAAGCAGACTTACATCTGCCACACTCACAAGTCTCTGACAGAAAACCCACAGAGAGGTCACAGTGGGCCACCTTTCATGCCCTGCCCTACCCAATGAGCACCTTCCATCGCTGCTGAAGATGAAACCAGCCTCGCTTGTTTTGACTGTCTAAGTACATTGTACAGCTCAGTAACTTAAACAGTAATTCCAAGAGATAAAGACTGAGCCCTCATGAATGACTCCTCCCCAGCCTTATCACGCTGAAAGCCTAGAACCGGGTTTGGCAACAAGACTAATAAGATGTGCTCTACGGTAACAAATCAATAAACCTGCCCTGATTTTAAGACACGGCTCCACCCAACAGAGATGTGGATCCAGCACCGGGCCCTCCACAGGATTTGACTATTTTTGATCCTGAAGATGGGCGAGGTTGAGGTGTGGACTGGGCACTGGCGGGCAACCAGGAAACCAGATTCTGATTTTAAGGGCCACAGCACTTCTTGCTGACTCCAGACTGCCGATGGAAGCTTGCTTTAACTCAGGGAGTGGTAGGAAGAATCTTGCATAAGTTTTTCCCAGGGACAGGTACTATCCCAAAGAGGCAAAAATCAGACTTGAAAAGAAACCCTGTCACAGCTCGAGAATGGCACATGACCCTCCGATGGGGCTACAGGGCATCTGGCTGGGGTACAATGAGAGGGTGTTACCTGGAGAGTCTGAGAACAGAGCTGTCCCTCTACTCCTAACAGCACTCCCAGGCTCCTCGTGGCAGCGACAAAGGCCACGTCCTTACGAAGAGTGTCAATTAGGTCAAAAATTACCAGTAACAGGACTCTGGTCTGTATCAGGGGTTAGCTCTGGCTTAAAGGCCTCCCAGCCACACAATACTATGGGAGTACTTACTCTCCCGTGGGAAGGCAACCAGTCAGGAAGAAATTAAGTAAGGATGTGTCCCGACTGCCTGAAATCCTGGCCTCTGAGGAGAAAGGCGCTATGAAGGTCCTAAAGGGAACGGTGGGTCGCAGACTACCAGAGTCCTGCTGTTGGTCTGTTGGGTACCGCAGAGCCACTGTCATTGCTCCATGAGAACAGGTAAACTGCATCCGAGTGCCCTCTCCTGCGGTCGTCACAGTGATTATATTACCGTTTGTCTTCTATAACGGAACACCCACACATACGAAAGTGAAAGTATTAGGTTGGTATTCTTGTTTAAAAAGGGAAATCTGCAAGTCCTCCCTAACCTCGTCTCTTTTATTTCTACCCTTCTTCCCCTCAACACTTTCCTAAACCAAGCCCTCACCTGGCCCCCAGAAACACACGCGGGCATTTTCTCTACCTAGTTTCCTCTCTAGTGGATTTCTTCACCTTAAACCTAACACTTGACTTCTGGATCCAATCTTCCAGCCAGGCACTGTGGGAAGTGACAGGAATATCTGTGAAGAGGCTAGCATGACTTAAACACACAGATGCATGTCCATTTAAACAAGCACCCAGCTCTCTGGGGGGCTGTTGCATGCTCTCCAGCAACCCAAACTTGCAAACTTTTAACTCCTTACGTATCTGAGAATTGATCTGCAAATGCTGGCCCGTGGAATGGTTTTCTAAAGTTATGACCATATGTAGAAATGGGATAGGGATTAGTTATCAGTACACACAACCCATATTGTGGGTCAGGTCTTCCTTCCAAAACTTCTACTGTAGCTACATGTGCCTATGTGTGCTGTGTCCTGCAGATCCACTGACCACAGCAACCATCTTTCTCTTCTTTCTAATTAATGCACGGAATTCAACCTGGTATGGCTGTAATCCAATCACACCTTTAAAGTTACTGGCGGCCCTCTGGAAACACAAGCTACACGTACTGATCTACCGGCCTAGAAACAGGCTCAGAGAAAGACAGGTCTACCCTGTTTCGTATTCACTATATACGCTACCCATTTTTAACTGTAATGCGGATACAAACGGACTCTGTCGAGTTTCAGGCTATTGGAGCTCAACCCTGCTGTGCTGAGGTTTGGGGGCTGTGCCACCTGAGGCCACAGGAATTCTCAGAGGACTTCCACACCCGTTACCAGCTGCGCCCAGTGCCTTCGGGGACAGACAAGCAGGCGAGCTCCTGGCAAACCCTCGCCTCCTAATTTAATCATCTCCGGCCCATGGGCCCAACTGGCTCATTCCCGAGAGGGCGACATCCGGGCCAAGTGAGGGCGAGCCATACGTGAGGCTGGGGCGCCACGGGGGCCTGACGGCAAAGCTTGGGGCTCGGCTCTGTCCCTGTCGCCGGGGTCCCCGTGGGTGTGTCTCCACCTGGGGCGCCCACGCGGCCTGGCGCTGCTCGCCCCGAGGCACACGACAGGCCCCGCCACTCGAGCCCCGCTCGGCGCAGGCCGCTCGGGGTCACCCACGCGGGTGGCCGGCCGCGCCCCTCAGTGTACCCACCTTCCAGGTGCCCAGGCCCAGGGTGGGCATCTTGGCGCCGCTGTTGAGCTCCAGATGGCTGGCCATGGCTGTTGCACGTTACGCACCAAAACCGGCAGCTGTGCAGCCCCGGCTCGGGCGCGCACCTTTAAATAGACCCAGCGTCCTGCAGAAAGGAGCCTACGATTGGTGCACGGCTGAGCAAAGGCGCCTTCTGATTGGTCGCCACCGCGGTCCATGTGGGGTCAGCGAGGATGCTTCTCCCGCAAGGTCCTAGCGGCACGGAATTCTCCAGCTGCTTTGCCTGCGCCCCACGTGGCAGAGCGTGTTTGCCTACTGTTTGTAGTACCAGAATGTGAATCTTTTGGAAATAAGCCGCATCCTAAAGAGACTGGGAAGGAGTTTTGGTTTCATTTTAGAGCCCAGAAGAAGACGTTTTTGTGTCTTTTCCAATCCCTGGATGAAACTTTTCTGGAATCCCACACTCCTTGTTTTCAATCTGATGGAGCAGATAGGCTACAGGTGTATTTAAGTGCGCTTTTTCCCCCTTTCTTAGATCAAAATGTTTATAACCGGTTTTGCAGAGTACCACAAAATTCACCCTATCCTTTTGTGCAGCTTCCTACCGCCACCGGTGTCTATACACACTTGATTTGGTTCAACAAGCCTCGAAATAAAATCCATTAACCGTTGAGGTTAATGGATAACCTCATAAGCTTGATTCAAGACACACAAAATGACTCTTTAAAGTAAGACTGTTGAACTGGCAGGTCCCAGTAGAGTAAGCTGGCCAAACTCTGCAAGAAAAGCAAATGGGGTGGGGGGGATCCCACAGAAAGAAAAATTCCCTCTCACAGTGCAATGATTCCGAATTAGGAGGCACCAAATAAATTGACCAGTTGTACTAGGTAGAAATACAGACTCTTCCTAAGATAATCCAAGTTGCCCCAAGACCTGTGGAGGCAGTTTTGGTACTATTCCAACACCCATCTGGGTGATGCTCTATTTCATCCCAGTCTCCTTCAGCTGGGTCATGCTCGGTTGCCCACTCGTCCCCTGGTCATGCAATGTAGCAACTTCATCTGCTGAGTCATGAGTCAGGAACCCCCACCTCTCCAAGTCCCATTCTGGTGATTTTCCAGTCAGTGCCCTCTTAAAAAGTGACACTCCTCCACAACCATCCCAGGGAAAATTTATAAAGAACAGATACTTTTCCACTTGAATTTTATAAAAGAAAAAAAAAAAAGCTGTTGGCATGGGGAAATTCTGATGTAATTTTTCCCTAAATAATTTTCCCTAAATAATGGAATTTGAGTTTGAATGTAACGCTTGGTGGGGACTTGGTTTGTAGGATAGCAGATGGCTTGGCCCACCACTTGTCTCCTGTTAAGCCCCTCTAGGCATTCAGAATGCTCTGCCAGTTGAACCTCTTGGATCCAAACACAATGAGCTGATGTCTTGTGAAGCCATATACCTGCTCTCTTTACTCATCATTAAGAAAATTAAGTCAAAACGGACCGAGATGTTGTAGTTAGCCTGGTAGTGAGGTCCTGTCTCAAAAGATAAAGAGGATAATGCTACCACTACAACAAAGCATGTATCTTTCATGACAGTATATGTATGTATGTATGTATGCATGTATATATATATATATATATATATATATATATATATAAGAGTCATCACCAGTTATGGGAATGCACTATGTTCTAAAAGCTTTGTTATTGTGAAATAAACTAAATATAACATTCGATTGTCTAAAACTCCGTATCTTGCCTGGACTCCTCAAATGTGGAAAGACACACCTGTGGAATTCTCCTAGCAACCATAGTGCCAAAGTTGAGGCACACATTACAATAGTCTCCTGATGATGGCTGTTGCCTCCATAATCTTTGTTAAATGTATTGTGCGGGCATCAAATTCTTCCTCAAAGGAGAATATGGCCAGATGTGATAGTGCGGGCCTTTAATTGGGAGACAGAGGAGTGGATCTCCTCAAGCTCCAGAGAAAAGCCCTGAAAGAGAACCTTTCTGTAAACTTTCTAATTTAACTTACCATACTCTGACACACTCCCACCACCCTAGGAATTATCTCCTGGGGAGAACTCAAGGGAACACAAACAGACCAGAGGGCAGGATGGGGGGAGGCAGAGAGGGGAAGAGAGAGAGAAAAAGCAGCAAGCTATACTGTAGGTATAGGTGTGAATTTTCACGAGAGAAGTGAGTCCTGCCTGAGATTTTATTCCCAGAACACAACCCAACCCTACACAGACTTCTGTGCACATGCACACAAAAACCAACGCAATGTACATAGAGTCCATCTGCAAATGTCCAACAATGACAAGAGATTGAGTTCAGCATTACATGGGAAGACAGTATAGACACAAAAAAGAGTCTACTTGAACTTTAGCTGCCACAGATGCCCAGAGTATAAAGCTCCTGTTTCTTCCAGTTTCCTCTCCCTCCTCTCCTCCTGCTCCCCCACCCCCAACACTCTGTCTCCACTTGGATGGGTAAGTTCTTCCATGGGAATCAACAAAGCATAAAAATTTGAGTTTCTTGTGTTAGTATCCACAGTCCTGTCTTCAATCTGATACAACTCTGGGAACATACTAAAAAGCCATCGTATACGCTTAAAAGACGAATTATGATGTGTGTGAATTATACCTCAATCAAGCAGCTATAAATAAACTAGCCAAGGCTGCACGTTGCACAGCTCACGGAGGCTGGTGGAGATGAGCTGTTGGGAGAATCCCTTCTGCACTTCTCAGTACCCCTGGTACGGTGCTCTCCAGTGACTGCTTATTGTTACGACGCCAGTCTTCAGAGCTTGTCCCAGGAGAACCAAAGGGAGGGAGGGTCTCTCCTAGTTTGCTTTCTGGTGCTGTGATAAACACTGACCAGAACCACCTGGAGGCAGAAAGAGTTTATTTGGTGTACAGGTGCCTGGCACAGTCTATCAGTTTGAGAGTTCAGGGGAGGAGCTCAAGCAGGAGCAGAGGCAATGGCTTGCTTCCCATGACTTGTTCAGCTAGCTTCCTTGCATAACACAGGACCACTTACCTAGGGATGTCATCACCCACAGTGGGTTTGACCCTCTCACTTCAACTGTCAATCAAGAAAATGCTCTACAGATATGCCCATGGGCCAATTTGATGGAGGCATTTTCCCTGTTGAGACTCTCTCTTCCCAACTAACTCTAGTTTGTGTCACGTTGACAAAAAACTAACCAGCACATAAGATCAAAAACATCAATGACAGCTTATGCTGGAGAGAATGCAGAAAAAGGGGAACATCCTACAATATGCAGGCAAATGGACAGAACTAGGGAAAACCATCCTGAGTGTGGTAACCTAGAACCAGAAAGACAAATATAGTGTGTACTTACTCGTAAGTGCATACCAGACATAAAGCAAAAGATACCTAGCCTACAATCCACAACTCCAGAGAAGCTTGAACCCTCTTCCAGAAACAGAAGGATGCAGAAATCCACAACTAACCAATGGGCCAAGCTCCTGGAGTACAATTGAAGTGAGGGAGGAGAGATAATATGAACAAAGGAGTCAAGACCATGATGGGGAAACCCACAGAATCAGCTGACCCCAGCTAGTGAGAGATCACTGACTCAGGTCTGACAAATGGGGAACCTGCATAAAACCAAACTAGACTCCCTGAATATATATGACAATGGTGTGGCTGGGACAATATATGAGGCCACACAGTGGGTCCAAGATCTAACTCTGATGCACAAACTGACTTAGTGGAACCCGTCTATATTGAGAGGTACCTTACTCAGTCTAGACACAGGGGTGTGGGGGTGGAGAGGTGTCTTGGTCCTGCCTCAATGAGATGATGGGACAGACTTACTAGACTTCCTAGGGGAGGCCCTACCTTCTTGAGAAGCAGATGGGAAGTGGGGAGGGGGTAAGTGTGGGGGAGCAGGAGGGAGAGGCGGGGAGGGGGAACTGGGATTGGAACGTGAAAAATAAATTAATTTTAAAAACCAGGTCAAGATAAAACAAAACAAACTAACCAGCACACTTTGCCTATCCACAATGATATGATAAAGTGTCACCATGTGTGTTAGGAAGCAGAGGCACCTGGGATATGGAAAGGATCAGGAGTCTCTTCCACAATGACAACTACTGAGCTCCTGGCATACTTCAAGCATTGAGTTAAGCACTATACAAATGCAACCTAAAGGTAATGCTATTGCCAAATGTAATACCAGCAGTGATAATAGCTACTATCCATTGTGCTGAGCATGTCTCCAACACTATTCCGGGAGCATTGTGTACACACTTTCATTTTGTCTTTATTGTATGAGTACAGGTACTACTAACACACGTTACATATAACGGAACATGAGAATCAAGAAGGGAGACGAATTACTAATGTCTTAGTAAATGTAAATGCATGCTTACAGTTTGAACCCAAGGAATTTGACTATAGAACCTGTAGTGTCTAGTATTAATTTTTAGTTTGGTAGCATTGAGAATCACCTGTTAGATGGGCCTCAGGGCATGCCAGCGTGTGTGTGTGGGGGGGTACTATTCTTGATTATATTAGTTGTTTCGGGGAGGCCCATCAGCTGTGGGTGGGACCATCCCCTAGGCAGGGATGCTGGGTGCACAGGATAGACAGAGCTCTGAGCATCATCCTCTACTTTCTGGTTGTGTATATGATGTGGCTAGCTGCTTCCGGTTCCTGCTGCCTTGATTTCCATGCCATGGTGGGCTCTAACTGTCAAACCTTTTTCTCCTTAAGTTGCTTTTATGAGAGTATTTTATCAAGAAAGAAAAAAGGCAAACTGAGACCGAACTCAAGCTCTCAACTACTATAGCAGGGACTTTCAATTTGTTAAAGCATGATTCACAGTAAGAATGAAATCTCATAGCACCATACATATATGCAAATATATGAATGCATATATGTGTATGTATATATATGCATACATACATTATATATATGGTAAAGAGACCTTAAGAGGGGCTGGAGAGATGGCTTAGTGGTTAAAAGCACTGACTACTCTTCCAGACAACTGAGTTCAATTCCCAGCACCTGCGTGGTGACTCACAACCATCTGTCGCCTCTGCTCCTTGGGATCCCATGCCCTCTTCTGGCTTCACTGGGAACTGCACTTATACATCCAGGCAAACGTCATACACATAAAATAAAAATAAATAAAACATCAAACTTTAGGAGGTACATAACATTTGTCATCCTTTTTGTGTGGTTTATTCTTTACATCTGTGCTACATTCTGGTCTGTTTTCTTTCTGTCTGTCTGTCTGTCTGCCTTTCTGTGCAGAGCTCTAATTCATTCAGATCATGAAATGTCATAGTCCACCAAAGAACTACTGCCCACAGTTGGAAAATCTTTGCTTCCTTTCACTTCAGGGTTCACATGGAGTTGTACAGCAAGACAGCTGTAACTCGAGAGGCAAGATGACAATTCCAGGAATGGTATGAGGTGTCCACCATGGGCTCAGGTCTTGAACACTTGGTGTCTTGCTTGTGGAGCTAACCTGAAGGAAGCAGACCTTTAGGAGGTGAGGCCCTTGGAGATTATTCCTGCCTAGGGTTCTGGTTTGCTCTCTGTGCTGGCTGTTTGTCAACTTGACACGAGCCAGCGCCATCTGAGGAGAGGGGACTTCGACTGAGAAAATGCCCCCATCAGATTAGCCTATGGACATGATTGAGGGACATTTTCTTGATTAGCGACATAATACACATGTTGACTCACAACCATTTTATTACATATTTATTTAAAAAATACTATTTTTATTTATGTGTATGAGTGTTTTGTTTGTAGTATGTATGCTTATCTTGTTTTTGCCTGGCACCCTCAGGAGACAAAAGAGGGTACTAGATCCCCTGGAATTGGAGTTATAGATGGATTGTGAGCTACCATGTAAGTGCTGGGAAACAAACCTAGGTCTTCTACAGGTGCAGCTAGTGCTCTTAACCGCTGAGACACTTCTAGCTTCCCTTTTGGCCTCTACAGGTAGCAGACATACATGTAGTACATAGACACACATTCAGGTAAAAAACCCATACACACAAAATTTAAACAAATTGTTCAAAAATACACTTTTGATGAATGTACACTTAGTTTGAAGGTTGAGCACAGCGAGGTACATTTGGAGTAAGGGGAATACCAGACAGAATAGCATAAAGAGACCCAAAGCAGTGCACAAATAGGTAGTGAGTGAGAAAACCACCTGTGGACACTGGGTGCCTGCACTGGAGGCAGCTGATGTGACCTGAAGCTTGAGGAAATCTCCTGACCCCGTGCCCCCTTTATTAGCTCCCTCGTAACACTTTCTGTTCCCCAGATGCTTTGGGAACAGAGCACCAAAGAAGTTCTATTCTGAGCAGAGGAATAAGAAACTCTGGATTGCTGGAAGAGCACATTGGAAAGACAAATGGCAGAGAAGGAGGCTTCTAGGGAAAATCACTCCCAGGATCTTCGTATAGATTCTTTTCTAAAAAATGACTGCATTTACTATACAGGGATGGGGAGTGTGATGATACATGCATGGAAAACACAGGACAATTTGCAGGAGTTTGTTCTTCGTCACTCAGGTCATTAGGTTTGGCAGCCAATGTCTTTACCTACTGAGATGCCTCCTTGATCCCATATAGGTTCTATTTTGTTTTGTTTTATTTTTAAGACAATGACTGAATATTTTTTATTCATATGTACATGTATGTTTATGTGTAATGATAAAAATAGAATCGTACATCATAAACTTGAGAAATATTTGGAATATGGTAAATAATAGAAGGAGGAAAGGAGGAGCAATGATTTAAATGCACTGCTCATTTATGAAATTATTAAAATTAGTAGATAAATGAAGAAAAAGCTGAAATTATTTCTTCTCACCACATATATTACTAAGAACATCTAATTATGTTCTTTCATGTTGTAGTATTCATTGATGATTTTGCAGATGGATTGTGTACTACTTAGGACAAACTAGTGATTGACTTAGCAGAATAACTAGAAAGGTCAGGTGACTCACAACCATCTGTACTCTAGCTCCAAGGGATTTGATATCCGTTTCTGACCTCCACAGTCAACACCCCTTACATATCCATAAATAAAAATAGGATAAATTAAAGTAAAGGAGAATTGCACACATACTAGATGATACAAAACTTACAATGTCTGAAAATAATTCAAAAGACGAGGTTAACAGGCTAGGAACAAGACTAAGAGCATAGGAAGATGGGTGAGTAGGATGGCTCCAGATGCTGGGGAACACTGAATGGTGCAGTATGTAGCAGAAGCTTGGAAGAAAAGCACAAGCGTTTATTTGAAATGGGAGTACAAAAGAAAATCAGTGCAGTCACTGGAATACAAGCACTGAGAGTTTTCAAGATTGGGGCTTGAGAAATAGCTCCGTGGCTAAGAGTACTAGCTGCTCTTTAAAAAGTCTCAAGTTCAATTCTCAGCACCCATATCACGGCTCATAAACTTCTGCATCCCAGGCCCTCTTCTGGCATGGCTTTTTGTTCATTTTTATTTAGTTATGGGAAAAAAATGCATGAAAGAGAAGTAATGACAGTGGAAGCAGTAAGTTGCTGACCAAACATGTTTCCATGACACATGGTTTGCTTTCCTGTTTGTTGCTGAGCTGTTAGCTACAAGCTCACTGGGCCTGTGTACTTGGCTCTTCTTGAATATGGATGTCTCTTCCAAATCCTCATTGTGCATTGAAACTCAAGTGATTACAAGAGCAAACAAGAAACGACTCCCCACAGCAAGGGAAAACCCTTGTCTCACGGGGCAGGATCTTCTGCCTTAGTCCTGAGCAGACCTGGGAAGGAAAGCAGGAGGACAAGAGGAAGGAAGAGCAGCTGTATATGTGCCCAGTTACACAGAAGCATGGAGGGGCTTCTCACCGATAGGTTAAGTAGCCTGCGTGTGAGGTTGGAGGGCATACACTAGGGAACTACCAGAATTTGTGTGTGCATATACCTAGAAATGAATAACTCTGGTGTCTGAATGAAATTCTCCAGACCATGACTGCAAAGTAAGTGATCTGGACAGTCTGAACTTTTATTAGAAATGTGCAACCTCCCAGCTGATAGAGAAAACTGTGGCCATCCTGTCTGTCCTCTCCAGGGAGTTACCCTGGGGGCAAATTTGATGATGCGATGTGTATGTGACAAGAGAATTTGATGAAATGGGCCGCCACACATGGTCCTGTAATTAATGCTTGTTTTCTAACAGGAAACCAAGAATCCTGAGTTCTGGGAGCTGCATTTGCATTAAGTGCTTCTCTGCACTTCTAGTGCATTGTGGAAACTGTCAGAGCAAAAATGAACTCTCTTGTATCAAGGCCTAACAGAAGTCTAGGGAGTCAGGCCCATCTGGAGGAGAAACCTCAAGCATATATGCTTGATACAGTACATTGCAAGTTCCCTATTTGGGGCTGGCGGTTACAGTTCCCCATAACTGTCTTCCAACGTCCTGCCTCACCCAGAACAAAGCAAACAAACCATAGCCTATGAGCCACACTCTCACTGAGAGATCCCGCTTAAAGAGAGGGGGGGGGAGGAAAAGGAGTGTGAGAGACTGGGAGAAAGTGAAGAAGGAAAGAGAGAAAGGGAGGGAGGGAGGGAGGGAAGGGGGGAGGGAGGGAGGGAGAGAGGAAGAGTGCATGTCTGGAGTTGTGCATTCTGACTGGAGGCCATGCTGTACCTCAGTGGCAGCAGCAGAGGGTGCACTTCCCACACTCTCCGAAGTGGCCTCACTACAATTTGAATATCTAAATGTTTCCTATTTCTAATAAACCTGCTTATGGCATTTTCTAATAGTTACCTGGCAAGATTGGGTTCTAGAACCCCAGCAGATGCTCAAGTCTCTTATGGGGAAAAAAAAGCCACTAAAACTGTACCCCCTCAGGTACTTTAATCAGCTTAGAATGCTTGACAAAAAGCAAACGCTGTGTAAAAAGCCGTTTCACTGTGCCTTAGGGGCTGATGAAATGTGGGAAAGCATTCACATGTTACTAGAGACATGCTTTCCTCCAGTTTAAAAAAACTGAGACAGGGTCTCACTATGTAGCGCTCCCTTTAGTTTGGGAACTCACTATATAGATCAGACTGGCAGGAAACTCCACCTGCCTCTGCTTCCCACACATTAGGACTAAGGGCAAGCACCACCACATGCAGCTCAATGTTTTTGATTCAGGATTGGCTGACTTCATTGACTGATTCCAACTACAACCAGTCATCATGTGTGTGAACCCTTCACAGCAAAGGGTGACAAGCAAGAGCACATTGTGTGTCAGAGGAGACTCAAATGGCAGTAGGAAGATGTAACTGCATACTGTGAGGAAGCCACTGGAGAGGATATGCACACATGACAGACAGTAGGTGGTTAATGTGTCCTAGCTGTGTGTAGAGTAGAAGTAACTGGATGTAGGAAGAGTCTTGATGACTGTCACTTGGGTGACTGGAAAGATGGCTTGAGGTTAAAAGCACTGACTACCTTCCCAGAGGACCTGGGTTCAATTCCCAGCACCCACATGGCAGCTCACAACTGTAATCCCAGTCCCTGATGTCCTCTTCTGACCTTTCAGTAGGTGTGCACGTGATGGACAGACATACATGCAGGCAAAACACTCATGTACATAAAAAGAAAATGAAAAAGAAACCATTAGCTTTTGTTCTGTAGGTAAAGAGGCCCCATTAGAACAGTTTTCATCTCAGCTTGCAAACTTTACAATTACTTTGATGCTAGGATCTGCAAGGATCAGGGATTTGTCCTGACTGATATGATGAGTAAAGACAGACACACAGACATATGTACTGGGGAAGCTGAGGTTGGGTGGCCCTTGTGCTCTGGAGACGCAGCAAGCTTGAAGTTTACTTCATTTATTTTATATATCTGATTAGAGGAGGTGGTTTTACTGTAGTCAGCTGACCAAGGAGTAGATCTATGGTATACACTGAAGAATCGGGTCTGTGGTGTACACTGAAGAAGGAGGCAGCTTTAACTAGTCTCAGCAGGTGCCTATAGGGAAACAGTGCCAGGTGGCTGTCATCCAGGAGGAAGCTGTGATTGACAGTTTCTATATATACTGGTCAATCCTTTGAAAACACTTGTACTTGGACCAGAGAAAGGCATTCCCATGGACCTGAAGCTCTGGGGTTCCAACAATGGCTATGTGAGTGTCATCGATATACATGCACTCAGTACGTAAACTGCTCCCCACGCTTGCATAGCAACATGGACATTAATTGTATGAGCCTATGCTTGCTCTGATAAAGGAGATGCCAGAGTAGAGAATTAAGTATTTATTATTCCACTAAGACTCAACTTGGGCCTGGAGAGATGGATCAATAGTTAAGAGAACTGGCTGTTCTTTCAAAAGACCCAGGTTCAGTTCTCTGTATCCCTAAGGCTCAGAACTGTCCGCAATTCAGTTCCAGGGGATTTAACGCCCTCATCTGTCCTCTGTGGGCAGCAGCAGGCATGCACATGGTGCACATACATGCAGACCAACATTTATATAATAAACTTTTATAAAACACTGGAGACATGGTGGAAAAGTGTAGGTTTCTAAGAACAAAATGTCCTCATGATTCTAGGGTAGGTGCAGGGACCTCTGACTCTTTTGAGAGACCCTTGAATTGCTGGACCTTTGGCATTAGAAGGGATGCTCAGATGTGAGTCTCGATCCTGGAAGGTAAACTGCAAAGGCTTTGGAGTTGTGTCCAGTTAACTCTTGGCATTGCCTTGCAGCACTGTCCCAACCTGGACAAAGGAAGTCAAGACAGCAGACCCTGGGTCACTTAACAAAACAAAACCAATGCACAGCATTACCTCTCAATGCTGCTTAGCAGAGTGGCTCCCTTACCCTCCTAGTTAGCTAGGCCAACCCATGCTCACGGGTATGGAGTTAAGATCAAGCCCTAAGTGCAAGAGGCATAAAACAGAAAATACACTCATTTTTCTAAGTAGAAATTTATTTGGTCAAATGACAATGTATAAAGTGAATTTGAACAGTAACACTGTACTCAGACATACACCTTCAATAGAAAGTAAATGTTAATGAAAACAGCACCTAAAAAGTTTCCTGCAATGTGTCTTCGTAAAGCATTCATGAAATTCAGTTTGAAACTAGCTCAAAGGTTTACCAGAAAATCTATAAATAGTTTCCTTACATTATAATACCTACACGATGTCATCACACCCAAGGCATTTCGAGCAGCTGTGAAATAAAAACAATGCTCTGTCAGTGACTGGGTTGTCCTATAAGTAGCAGAGCTAGAGCAGAGCTATAAAATCCTGGAGACTTCACAGAATAGGTGTGAATTCCAATCATTCTGGTTTGGTGACAGACAAGTAGGAAACCAGGGAAGGAAACGGAAAAGCAAACAGGCATAGCAGGGTCAAAGGTCTCCATAGAGCAGTTGTAGAAATGACCTAACAAATGGATTTCAATAAAAACTGAACCCTAAGAGCGGCACCCTGGAGTTTTGTGGGGCAACCAAGCCCTAAAGGCATGACTGGGAGGCTAAGAGCCACCACCTTCTAGCTTGGGACCTTTCTTGGAGGATATGCTTCTACCTAAGCACACTGGGGACATAGAAGTATGCAGGTCCCAACAGCTTTTCCTAAAGGCTTTTACAGCATCAAAATGCATGTTTAGGACCTTAATGGGAGCAGGAAGCAGAAGCTGATGGCTCTGCGCCAGATTAAAAAAAAAAAAAAACCAACATTAAAAAACAAAAACTCTTCTGACACACAGGGACTAGCTGAGGACATGTAGTACCCAACTGCTGACAGGGAGAAATGGAACTTCAGAATGAACTAGAAAGGTAGCATAGTGACCATTATGACTACTATATGATACAGGAATAGAACTGTGGATCTGTATTATATCTGTGCTCCCTGTTTTATAAATATAAATGTTCTGAGGGCTTTCAAAATATTCTACATGACAAATACATTTTGGTATAAGTACTATGTTAGGTCATACAACTGACTTGTTCTTACATTTAAACATAGATCAGGGATACAGATAAAATTTCTGCAAAGCATTTTCTGAACACTGATCTCAGAAGCAAAGAGAGACTGGCACAAGCATTCTTTAATCTATTCACGTATGCTTTGCACAGAAATACACTTGCTCATCTGTATAAGTGAATCTAAAGTTGTTCATAGACCTAACACTCTGAGCTTGTCTTGTTTTCTTCTCTGCTCTCCTATAGTCAAGACTACATGGGAGGGTAATTCAATGACTTAGGGCTCCTGTTCTCAGAGTCTCTTTGAAGGTATGTCTTTAAAAATAGTTTCAAGTTTCTTATTCAGACTAAGTGGCTCTCTGAAGAGTCCTCACCATGAGATTATGATCTTGGTTATCAGTGACACTGATACATACACATTTCCATGAGAAGAGTAAATGTTTCTAAATTACCCACCTTTAACAGTGTGCTTTTGAAACAGTTTCCTTCCCAGAACTCCAATTAGATGCAAGATAATCAGTAGAGGTCACCTTTTCTGCCACCTAGGATTGAAAAGTCTGTGGGGTCACCATACATGAAGACTGTGGCCACGGTGGAATCTGATACTCCTGTCTTTGTAGAGGGTGTCATTATGTGTGGGTGAGCTAAGTGTTTTCATGGAAACTGAGATCCACACTATCACATCTGCCATGAGCTACTGGAGAAAGTGTCCCCTGGTTGACAGCCACAGCCTTGAAGCCAAGACTGATTTACCACTGTCTTCATTTTTCAAGAATTAAGAGCTTGCTCAGTGAAGCCATTCTGCCTTTTCATTTAACTTAGTTCGTCCCCCTTCCCCAAAGAAGATTCACTCAGAACTTTTCATGACTGAGGCTGGCTCACGTTAGTTTCAGTAGGTAAAGCAAACATGTGAGTAGCACAGCCAACCAGTGGCCTTGGCTGAGTGGCCTGTGTGCCATTACCAGATGAACTGAGTGATTTGGTCAAAGCCAAGTTGGTTGCCCACCCCTAAGATTGTGACTGATAAGAAAGAAGACACATAGCAAGGCCCTCTTAGCATGGCCAGGTTAGATGCCTATGGTCTCAGGTGAGTACCTGGCTCCTCCACTATGCTCTTACCGGCCTTTGAAACATTAGTCTGTTGTTTTGAGACAAAGTCTCACTAGGTGACCCCAGGTGGACTTCAAACTCTGTCCTCATGTCTCAGTGTCCCAAGTGCGGGCATTACAGGTGTGAGCCACTGTGTCTGGCTCAGCACATCTGCTGCTAGAGGAGCAATTTGGGGGTCACAAAAACACACTGAAGGGCAAAGTTGACTTTCAGCATGGTACTTGCTCAGACCATTTCCCATTACTTCTTCTAACACGAGGCCTTTCCCACATCTGAGCATGTGGCCAAGATGTCTCCAAATCACAAGGCAGGAAGGTGAGTTTAGCTGCAAGTTGGTACTGAGATCCGAAATGCTTACACTCACTGCAGGTACTGCTGGTCCAGATTTCAGTGTCACTGATAATGACAGGGATAAGGGTCATTGAAGGACATTCAGATGAGCAGGCCGGCAGGCGGGCGAAGGGCGGCTGCAAGGACGGCGCGGAGTGCGGCGCGCGCCAAGTCGCTGGGCCACTCCGGGCCAACTTTCCCTCGTTCGTAAGCTCGCGCTCGGGTCCCTTACCTGCGCGGGCGGCGCGTGCAAACTTTGGAACGGCGGCTGTGGGGAGCGAACGCTCGACGGGCTCGCGGAGCTCGACCCGGGCCAGTTCTCCGCTCGCGGCCGCTTTGACTAAAATAGGCATCGCGTCGGCCGGCTGGGGTTGCCCCGCGGCGGAGCCCCGCGCCCCGCAGACCCGCGCCCTTTCTTTCCTTTTTTTTTTTTTTTTTTTTCTTTTCTTTCTGTTTTTGTTTTTGAAGAGAGGGTTTCTCTGTATTGCTTTGGAGCCTGGGAGCCTGCCCTGGAACTAGCTCTGTAGATCAGGCTGGCCTCGAACTCACAGATAACCACCTGCCTCTGCCTCCTGAGGGCTGGGATTAAAGGTGTGTGCCACCAACACCTGGCTTTGTATTTCAGTTTCTTATCAAAGATATATGAATGTTGACTATAAAATTCTAAACAAGAACTGTGGCTGTGGTAATAAATTTGGCTCCCACACCTCTCTTTTGTTTTGTTTTTAAAGGATGATCTCATGTAGCCCCAGTTGGCCTCTGAATCATTAGACAGCTGAAGATGACCTTGACCTTCTGCCCCTCCTGCTAGGTCAATAGGAATGTGCATTCTATCACAGTCTGCCATTGTATATATCGTTAAAAAAGTTATTTGCATCTTTATTATTATTTTTATTTTATGTGTATGGGTGTTTTAACTGTATGTGTGTCAACTCACCACATATATGCCTGGTATCCATGGAGGCCAGAAGAAGGGACCCGATCTCCTGGAACTGGAGTTTCAGGCAATTGTGGGCTGACCTGTGGGTCCTGGGAGCCAGGTCCTCTGGAAGAGTAAGCAGGGTTCTTAACCACTGAGCCATCTCTCCAGCTCCTACCATTTTTGATGCTCTTATCGGACATGAGTTGGTCATATATACATGAGTTTACCTCTCTGTTGTGTTCAATAGCCTACATGTCTGTTTTATGCCAAAGAATTTTGATTACTGTTACTTTGTAACACAATTTGAAATCCTCAAGTAAGATGCTTCTAGCTTTGTTCTTTCTCAGGACTGTTTGGGGGTTTTCATGGTTCCCTATACATATTCAATGTTTTTGTGTATTTCTGTGTAAATTCTATTGGGATTTTGGTATAAGTTCATTTAAATTGATACTATACTTTGGGTAGTGTGGAAGTCTGAATGTACTTGACCCCTGTAAGCTCATAGGTATTAGGAGAATTTTGCCTATAAGCTTGTAGTATATGGATATTTGTATTGAATATATTTTTTTCAATTTATAATTTGTTGAGTTTTGATCATAAAAGAATGCTGAGTTTTAGTAAATTGTTCCCACATCAATTAAAATGATGGTTTTGGTTTTTGTTCTTGTTTGCTTTGTTTTTTGAAGTTCATTCTGTCAATGTGGGATATCATATTAGCCAATTTTCATGTTAAGCCATCCTTGCCTTCCAGGGATAAATCTCACTTGATTTCTTCTTTAAAGTGACAAAAAGGAACTTTGTTCAAAAGCAAAGTGATGGCACCATCAGATTTAGAATACTTACCAAGGACATAAAAGGGGGCTTGTTGTTGTGGTTGTTGAGTTGGTCTTCTTATTCACATTCTTGCTTGGGTCTTGGTTGTGGGTTTCTAGGAATAGATTTTTTTTCTATGCTGTTCAGTTTTGGGCATATAATATTTCACAGTACTCTCTTTTGATACTTTATAGTTGTGTGGGACTGGTTGTATACTTCACATATATTGGGGGTGTTAATAGTGCACTTTCTTTTATCACAGAATAATATTCCATTATGTGACTGCATCACAGTTTATTAATCCAATGACCATTTTAAAGGCATTTTGGTTTCTTCCTGTTTTGGGTGGTTTGTATATGGATAAACATTCATATGTAATTTTTCTTCAGAGGGTGGCTTTGAGACAGAGTCTATCTCCCTACAGAGCTCTTGCTGGAACTCACTGTGTATGCCAGGGTGGCCCTAAACTCACAGAGATCCTTCTGTCTCTGCTCTCAAGTGCTGGAATTAAAGGGGTGTACCACTATGCCCAGCTTCATCTGTAAATTTTTATATGAATGTGTCTTAAGCCCATCTGAGTAATACTGTAGGTTCTTTGGTAAGATTATCTTTGGCTTTGTAAGAAACTGCCAAACTGCCTTCCAAAATGAATGCACCACTTTTCCATCCCACAAGAACTGAATGGATGTTTCCATTGCTACACTGCTTTGCTGTATTTGTTATCATCTGTTATTTCCATTTTAGCCATCAATAGTGTACCTGTTGCTTTTTAAATGAACTATTATGGTGGACTTATGTAAGATAACCAAATAGCATATGCGCTGGACAGATGTTATTTGATGGGATTAGAGAACAGGAAACAAGGATGTAAATGCTTATGCTATTTGATCCAACCCCTAGAGTCTAAAAATGGCCAAGTTGATGGCCAAGTACTTATAATACTAAGCCCCATAAAAAGTTGAACTATAATTGGTGCATTAGGCAAGACTTTGCTGAGAGACATTGTCTCTGAAAAAAACATGCTGTAGAGCTAAAAGTTTAAAAAGCAACTGAGAAACTTCAAGGATGATGAGTTATGAAGGCAATTGAGACCTGGAGCTTTGAAATTAGCAGATGGGTTTGAGCAATGGTTTTATATTTAATAAGCAAAATATAATTTTAAAATTTGAGCTTCAGTTTAGTTGTCTGTAAAACCTGGGGGAAGCACCTGGTTAACTGGATTATTTGAACTTTAGAGACTATTTTTTAAGATGGTTTACATGTAGGTTTTGTTTGACTGATGATATATCCAATCCCTCTCCTGCCTGCTTCACAGTGGTCAAAATTCCCTATCCTGAAGAAATAAACTGCCAGTGATCACATGAACTAGATACTGGACATTATATCTTCCATCTCTGTGCCTTTCTCATACAGGCAGAACATATATAGCACACACAACATATGTCAAATGAAACTTCTTATAGACTGCAAGGCTCTGGTGCACTCTAAAATTTCCAGTGATTTGGGATTTCCCTGGATTAGCCAGAAATTAGATATTGGCTTCAAAGGAAAACTCATAAAATACACAACAGTAGAGATTGTGAGAACCTGGGCAACTGGCAGAGTTGTTACAGTAATTTGCTGTCTTGTGGGTTTGTAGCAGTACAGTAACTAGAATGTCATTAGAGGGATGATGGTCCCTATCTCTCTACTCACATAGCTTCCTTCTAGAGCAGAAGTGATAGCTGTGACTTATTGGTTTTAAATATTAATAATAGCAAAAAAACAAAAAACCTGATGAAGCATTAGATAGGACATCATAAGCCTTTAGGAAATTATTTCAGAAGGATGGAATTCTTTATAAACAATGAGGCAAAACAGGCCCTTTTGTAAAGCTTAAGTTTAAAAAGGAAGATCAGAGAAGTAGCTATGAATTGCACTCCACTCACAAAGAAGACTCTGATGCACAGAAGCATGGGGGATGGTAAAAACAAAGTTATTCTGAGGCTCAGGCAGATGACACCCTCCCCGAAGGACAGAGGACAGGTGCAAAGCTCTGGACAAGCCAGTGACAACTTCTGTGTCTTTTATTCTTTTCACCGGGGTCCTAGGGAATTATGTGCGCGCGTACACACACACACACACACACACACACACACACACACACACACACACACACCCTTAAGCCATCTGATGAATCCAAAGTGCTTGTACTTTCAGAAAAGAGAGATGAAGTAACCATTTAATCCCCGAGGGAGGACACTTGTAGAGGCACTGTTCTTTCCCAGCATGTAAGCATTGTGTTCATAAGGGACATGAGGTATTTAGTTGTCAGAAATAAGGATAATGGATAATTGTGGAAAAACATTTCTTTGAAATTCTTAGTAATAATTCTTAATTGGATGGATTGGTAAGTATTTAATAGGAAGTGAAGCCACACTCAGGGCTTAATCTGTGTCTGCTGAAGGCAGGACTTAGAAACATGTCTCATGAATTAATTATCCCAAAAGATGATTTTGGAGGCAAATGTGTAGCCTGATAATAGCCAGCCAAGTAATTGACATAAGGCTAGAAACAAATCCCAAAGCAGCACATCAGAAAGATGGAAAAATGGTGGAAGTGGTGACTCTACCATCCAGCACTGACTGATGGATAGACCGGAGCCCTGGAGTTCCCCAGGGAAATGAATTATTTAAATCCAAATCTTTATTATTATTACTATTCAAATTACTAGTAAATTCATGAAAATAAGACACTTCTCAAGCTTAATGCCTATATAAAGCCTAATAAAATATTTATGAGCCACATACCAGCAGTTTTATCATTTAGCATTAAAAAAAAGGCAAACACAACGAAACATTTCTTTAATCTCAGTTCAAACATATTTGGTCCAATTTAGAGCTTCACAGAATGGTTACAATGATATTTCGTTTGAAAACTACAGAGAACCTCATGCACTTCCACAGAAGAATAGGAATGCTTGCACTTCGAAGGGGAGGTTTGAGAGCATCTGAGTGTGGGAAGACAACACAGGAAAAGTTTCTAACCCAAAACAAGACTATTCTTAGGCACTGGGACTGCTACTGTGACTTTTAAAAGCTATTCTTTATATCAGCTACACTACTTAGTGTAAGAATGAATGTATTATGAGTTAAGAAATTGGCATCTGAAAGCAACAGAACATTTAAATATGCCAGGAAATCCCACAGATGTTTTGAAGTTTTTAAGTGATTTGGTTTAATGAATAACATTTCTAATGCCTAGAAAATTGGGCTAGGGAATGGGAAAATATAGTGGAAAACATGGCTACTAATCACTGGGCATCGGTGCTTATGTTACTAATGACTTGGCATGTTGGCATATGTTTCCCATTTGCCATTTTTTAATATTTTAACATCTTAGAAGTTTTAGTTAACATACAAAATGGATTTCACTATGACATTTTCATTACATATGTACATAAACATATAGTTTTACATTTATAATAACCATGCTATCATTATTATTCTTTGCCTTTCCTCCCCACTTGGTGATTGAAAAACTGAGTGTACTTGCAATCGAAGAAATAATACATATTTTTCCATTGAAGAAATAGCACATAGTTTTAAAAAAATATGTTTTAAAACTTAAATTGTTGTGAATGAGAAAAATAGAATAAAAACCAACATGTCAACAGAAATAGCTTATGATAGTGGAATTGCTATTTTATATTCTTCCATTCAACTTGCTTATAATACAGTCATAATATTTTCTAATACAAGGAGTTAAATAACTAATGGCACTTAATTTCCATCCACATTGGGTCATTTTATTAGAATTATGGTACCTGCCCATTGACACCCACTCCTCTGCCCACCCAGTATTCTCCACCCCTACCTTCCTCTCCTCCACTGTGACATCTGGGTGACTAGTGACAAAACAGGAGCAATATGATAAAGGAGGAAGGGGCCAGGAAGGGATAAAGGTTTAACCCAAGATTCCTTCAGAATCCACTCATTTATTCATGCATTCATTAATTCACCTTGAGTGGACATGTGGTAGGAAATGCCTAAAGTCAGTCTGCAGGTGTGGAGGAATGCAGATCTCTGCATGTGAGAGCCAGTGGGGGGCCTCACACCGCACTCCAGGGACTCCAGTCCAGATGACCAGAAACCAGATCCAAGGGGCCTAGGGATAGATAAACAATCCTGAACACCTTGATCAAGGGAGGAACAAATACAGGTATTCATTACAGACAGGTGTTGAAAATGGATGCTTCTTTTCTTTTTGTCTTTTATTCAATTTTGGTTTTTCAAGACAGGGCTTCTCTGTGTCCCTCTGGCTGTCCTGGAACTTGCAAGAGCCAGTGTTTTCTGCTCTCACGGGGGTGAGGGTGTGAGCTGCAGGATGAGGGCTGCAGCAGATTAGAAGAAAAGCAGTACCAATGGCACAGGCAGGGTTAGTGTCTTCTCAGTTCACTTTTTAAAATAAGAATTTAGTGAGAATTTTCTCTGTATTAGACACTAAATTAGGGATAAGTTTTCGCCAGAAAAATTTACTTATACGTAAAATAGCATAGAAGCTGGTTTAATATGACATTAGAGGAGCTCCCCCAAATTATTCGTTTTTTAGGGAAAAAATACAACAAGCAATTACACTATTTAATTATCATTTAAAACAGAAAAATTTGCACAATTCTCCATTGCCTGTTTCTGTTTGAAAACATTAATTGGGAGGCCATTAGGCAGAGAGTGTGTCAATATCCTGAGTTCCTTATTGTCAAATCAAAGGCCATTGTACACAATGCAACCTAAGTGTAACCACAGAAACCACCCAGCTAACAGCTAGTAGGGACTTCCCATTGAAATCCTGTATCTTTTCCATTTGTCTTGTCCACCTCTCTCAGCCTCGCTCCCTGGGAAGTGATGAATTGCTTACCTAGTCTGGAGATGCTCAAATTCCCTTCAGAAATTTTAGTGTGCCTACGTTTACTTTTCAGTATTTCCAACACAAAACATCTCTAAGCAAATCAGTACTCAGGATTTCAAGAACTACTTGAGAGCTATGCATCTAGAATAAGTATTGTTCAAACTACCAACAATATCAGTAAGGGGGTAAATGGCATTTTCACAGGCCTTCTCTCTTACTTAATGATGAAACTGTTTCTGGTACCGAATAGTGGAAATCAGAGTGGGAAAAGATTTGGTGCAAGAGTGGGTACAATTGCTTTTCTTCCTTTACACAGATAGTTGGCAAAGCTGTTGTCATGTGCCAGGTACTGCTCTTGGAAGGGTTAGGGAGGAAATTAAGGGAGGTTCCTTTCTCAGGAGCACAGACGTGAAGTGTGTACATTGGGCAAACTTTTACCTCAAGGAAATCAGCGTCCATCTCTGTTATACCCTGTCCTTTGGAAACCCCTTGCACCACACCAAGACTAACTGTCCTATCTTGGATCCCTCACCAGTTTCTACTTAAAAGCTCCAGCTTACTGTATTGAGCCTGAGCATTACTCCAGAGAACAGTAAGGAATGAGAACCACTGGAAACCCTGAATGAGTTTTTCTCTGCGAAGACAGTGATGAGTGGAATGCAAAGGGTAAGATGAGGGAGGCTTCTTAGAAAGCACGAGCTGTGGAAGTATCTGAAGTGAAAGTGAACCATCCCAAATTTGCAGGACTGGGTCGTGCTCTTTTATCCCACAGACGGATAGCCAATCCCGTAGCATTCTAATTGCAGACCAGTTTGAGGGGGAGTTAGCTGCTTCAGAACAAAGGCCTCTGCCTGGCGAATGTTCCTTGACAAGCACAGGCAAACTCAGAAAATGTACAATTATCATGCTGGCATTGACTTTTTCTTCAGGTCAGATTGCGGACATTTTAATCCTGTCTAAATCAGGGAAACAGTACTATGGAGAATGCAAGGACGGGAAGAATTTGGCTCAATACTACCATTTGCTGAGTTTCAGACTCTCTAACCTATACACTGAAACAAGAGTCTTCAAAGGAGCAAGCAAATGGAATTACATGTACTTTTGTGGACATTTTGTCAGTCTTCAATATAGATAGTAGGCTTTTAAGGTAATCAACGCATGATAATAAAACTTAAATTATGTTCAGATCATGATACACACACACACACACACACACACACACACACACAAAAATATACAGTCTGTTGTTAAAATGATGGTGGTATGGTAGGATAATATGGCCCTGGCCCTGGCCATTATGTCCCTGGCCCTGGCCCTGGCCATTATGGCCCTGCCCTGGCCCTGGCCATTATGGCCCTGGCCCTTATGGCCCTGGCCCTTATGACCCTGGACCTTATGGCCCTGGAGCTGGCCCTGGACCTGGCCCTGGCCTCATGAATCTGTTGGCCTATTACTAGTGTTTCTCATTGGCTAGCTCTCTCTTATATATTAACCCATTTCTATCAATCTAAGTATATCCACGTGGTCTTATCTTAATGGAGACAGGTTCCGATGCTCTGCTCTCTCAGTCTTACATTTTGAGTCTCCTACTACCTATCCCCAATCTTCTTTATCTCTTAGTCCCACCTAATTTTATAAACATATAAAGTTGCAGAAAGCATCTAGCAATTCTTTAGTGGTGGCACATGCTTAACCAACCGCTGAAAAAGATGAACAAATAAACCAGGTGTGTTGATTCATGCTTTAATCCTAGAACTCAGGAGGCAGAGGCACTTAGACCTTTGTGAGTCCTAAGCCAACCTGGTCTACATAGAAAATCCCAGAACACTCTACCCACCAGTAACAGAACATGTACTTTTCCTAAGCTAACATAGTACCAAGTAGTCAGCGCTAATACGTATATATGAGCAATGCTGAGTGGACTCAGCAGGTTGTATTTAAGTATTAATTGTATGTGTGTGTGTGTGTGTGTGTGTGTGTGTGTGTGTGTGTGTGTGATACAAAATTCAGATGACTGAAATTATAACAAGTCTCTTTTGATCACAATGACATGAATCCTCTATGAATCAAAAGCAGAAAAAAAAAAAAAAACCCTAGAAAAATCTGAAAATATGTTGAAATCATATACTGTTGAACAACCGAAGGGTCGAAGAAGAAACAAAAAGACGATTTAGAAAACACTTTAAAACAAAGAAAAAAGTAAGCATAACACACTGTCTTAGTCAGATTCTTGTTGTGGTGATAAACACTGACCAAACGCAACTAGGGAGGGAGGGTAAGAGTCTGTCATGAAGGGAAGTCAGGGCAAGAACCTGAAGGTGGGGACTAAAGCAGGGCCATGGAGGGCGCTACATCCTGGCTTGTGCCCTGTGTCTTCTTCAGCCTGCCTTTTTATACCACCCAGGACTGGGGAGAGGGGGGACCCCGGCCGCCATGGGCTGGGCCTTCCACATTAATCATTAATCAAGACATTGCATTAGAGTTTACTCACAGATCGACCCCACGGCGGCATTACGGCCCCGGTCATTACGGCCCCGGCCATCTGGCCCTGGCCATGCAGTCTGCCATAACAATAATAAACCAAACCTCTGAACCTGTAATTAAATAAAACCATCCGTAATTAAATGTTTTCCTTTAGAAGAGTTGGCATAGTTATGGCATGGATCCACAGCAATAAAACCCTAAGACAATACACCAAGCTCCATGTTGGTAGAGCCACATATCATCTTTTTCTTTTCTCTTCTTCCTTTATTTCTTTTTGTTTTTATTTGTGTGTGTGTGTGTGTTTGAGACAGGGTTAGTCTGTATTGCTTTAGAGCCTGTCCTGCAACTAGCTCTGTAGACTAGTTTGGGCTCAAACTCACAGAGATCTGCCTGCCTCTGCCTCCCCAGTGCTGGGAGTAAAGGTGTGGGCCATCAATGCCCGGCCTAGCCACATATCATCTTACAAAAAAAGAAAGTATGGTTTGGGGGGGAGGGAGTACAAAATTTTTCAGCAAAGATGTTCATTCTGAAGTAGGTACCACCAGGACAGTGAGCTTGAGGAGGGAAGCAGACAGAGGAAACAGACTTAAAATGGTGGCAGGACCTTGCCAGGCAGGGATGTCAGGGTGGGGGTGGGGGGTGGGGTGTTACTATGCAGGACAGCCGCTTTGCACCGTGCTCTCCATTACAGCCACTGTGGTGTGAACATGGTGTGGTACCCAATGTCAATGGCTGCCTCCTGTTCCCCTCATCCCTTGTTTGTACACATTTTTTATCCTTAGCAAGTCAGAGTGATGCTTCCCACAGACTAATAGAACACATATGACCTTGGGTGCATTCATTCCACAAGACTCTGCACCTCCCTAAACATTACATCTTCCGGGCCCTCTGGAGGAATCTGGAACACCCTGTTCCTGTGTAAGAAGAGCCTGCCATCTTACTGTGGATTGCTCAGGGCCAAACAAAAGTTGCAAATATTGAGTTACGGAAAGGAAGGTCACAGCTCAGATTCCCTGTGCATGCCACAAGTGTTCCTAGATTATCTGAAGAACCTGTTATTTTAAAGGCAGACGCCATCACACTGCATTTTTAAAAATAAGTTTCTATTTACTGTGAGAGTTTAGTGGCTCTGTTTCCTAGAATCTGACCTTCCCCAACCCATGACCTTGATTTGTTTTTGAGAATACCCTGACCCTCGCTGCCTGTCGATGACCCTCCTTTGACCCTTGATGACCCTTCCCTGTACCCTCCTGATAACATGGTAAGTGATCACATGCTGATTTTTTAAATAATTTTTTTTTAAAATTTCATTATTGTCCCATTGTCTCCCTTCTGTAAAACTCTTGATTTTACTCCTTTAAAGGAGCCCAAGAGATGGGCAGGGGCTGCTCTCTTTAACCCGACTTAGGAAGCAGTTGCTGGTCAGCTCTTTGATGCACCCCAAGAAAATCAGAATTGCTTCAAATTTAGCTCAAATTATGGAAGTAGTCTTATACTTGCCATTGGGATTAACATATCCTCATCCAATTTTGTTTGTTTGTTTGTTTGTTTGTTTTGTTTTTCAAGACAGGATTTCTCTATATTGTTTTGGAGCCTGTCCTGGAACTAGCTCTGTAGACCAGGCTGGTCTCAAACCCAATTATTATTATTATTTTTCTCATCCAATGTTGACTGTTGCAAACACTAAGAACATTTCTCTGAACTTCTCTTAAGTTCACTAGGAACTTAAGTTCAGCTTGATTATAAGAGATGAGTGATCTTGTGCTGACCCAAATTGGTTATGTTCTGAGGATCGATGGCCAGTAGCAGTGCACAACAATGGAGCCACCCATCACCCACCATCGCTAGTGTCCTGCCAGTGTCAACAATATCAACCATTGCTGTGTCTTTGTACTGCGGGACCCCACTGCTGTCACCATGATCACAATATTGATGGTATTGAATTGCATATTTCATCTGAATTTCGGATTTCCAGATGGGAAAATTCAGAAGGAAACATACGAAGGGACCAACATCCTGGCGTTGTGGGTCATGCTCAGTGTACTCTTCCCGATATAACCTTTATAGATGTAATGATACAGCAGAACAGCACTCCACGGATCCAAACTTCTCCACTTATTCTGTCCCAAAAATTCAGCTCAGACTCAGTGGTAGAACATTCAGACAGAGAAGATGAAGAAGGAGAAGGAGGAGGGAGATGGAAACGGGGGGGGGGGGGGGGGGAGGGACACGACGGGACGACGATGACGACGACGACGACTTAGATCAGCATCCCAAGGGAAGAACGCTTAAGGTGAACAATGCAAAAGAGAATCTTAGCGATGCACAAAGAAGGTTTTATTCAGAACCATTGCAAAAGGGTACAGGGACACAGAGCAAGATTCTACCAGTAGGGAAGAGAGTAAAGCCTCGACTCTGCAAAGGGAAGCCCAGGAGCCAGTCAGTATTGGCGAATGGAAAATTACTGAGGAGGCGGCCACTGGCTCAACTGATCTAACAGGATTCTTAGGGGAGGGTACTCAGCCCTGACCCCCAGGGGGTGGTGGAGAGTGAAGGCGAACAGAGACTGAGAACAAGGAGTTCTGACTGAACTGACTTCCCAGAGCTCTTTGCCAAACTGGGTTCTCAAGGAAGTTCTCAGACAGATGTGACAGGCACTCAGAAGCCTGGCCAGTTTGGCCAAGCAAAGAATCTTTGTCTACTTTTTTGGGGTGGGGGTGGGGCGGTTGGGGGTTAGGGAGCAGAGAATCCAAAGGGCCTGCTGGGTTTGGGAGATCTGAAGAGTCCCAGGGAGCAGCAGGAAGGCCCCGGGGATAGGTAACAGTGTGAGATCGCGCAGTTGATAGCACAGAGAACACCAGAAAGTTCCTAGGTAGGCTGAGCAAATGCAGAGGGAAGGGGGGGCAGGAAACAGACAGGGTCGGGGAGGGGAAGGAGGGAGAGGCTGAGGTAGGGGGGCTGGTGACTAAAGACAGTGAGCGCCAGGTTTAGGGGAAGGAGAGCTAGAGAATGCACACATCTCAGGGAGATCCAATGTCCGGAGTCCACAGCTTATTTCTATCTGTGGCATGTCTCTCCTGGCCTGGAAAAGAGGAAGGACAAAGCCTTGCGGCGTGGGGAGGGGGACCACGGCACCCTGCTGGATTGCCTGCAGAGCACTGTCTCTGCCACTTGTTTCCTGAAGCTGTGGCGCCCTCTGCTGGTAGACCGCAGTTGTTCCACCGCAAGGTTGCTGTTGATCAGCCCAAGTCATCCCCTGGCTCCTAAGCAAGGCTGTCTTCCCAAAGGACCCACAAATGCACCGGCAAGAACCTTAGAGATCCCTGGGATGCCTCTTACACCACAACTCAGGCGATACTCCAAATCCCTTAGCTGCACGATACAGCCCCCAGAAGGCATTCACGGCATTCAACGACCACACAAGATACACCTGCTTGATGTCGACAACAAGCTAACAGCACTTCCCCTAGAACCGGAGGATTTGAACTGGGAGGCATGTCATTCTGGGCAAAAGTCCCTTCTCTGAGATTGAGCCCTCAGAGAAGAACCCTCAAACAGGCTTCATGTCACAACCGGAAAGTGCTGTCATTTCTTCTCTTTCAAACGGCTAGCTAACAAATACAATAAAGAGAACCATCGTTTTATACTGAAAAGTCACATATTCACACATATATGGACATCTTGGTCCAGTGGTCATTGTCTCAGCCATCACCCAAAGGCAAATATAGCTGAACGGTTGGGGTTGGAAGCACTTTGTCGGGGCTCGGAGTCCCCTGCAAAACAGATGTCAGGATTGGAGCCACACCAGGGGTTTTTCTCTCTCTTGAACCCTGAAACCAGCCAGAACGTTCTTCTGTGTTGCTACAGGGTATCGGGGTAAGAGAAAATGGGGATCAGGAACAGAGGCTTGTGGGTATCTGGCATATAGAGGGGAGGATGGTCATGCCTAGCCCCATAAACTCTTTGTGAACAGGAATCACCTAGGAATGTCATAACTGTCAGATTCTGCCCTGCTTTTCTGACACACTCCCGGATGCCACCTTGGGTGCCAGCTTAGGTCTATCTCTGAGCCTAGCCTTGAGTTCCAGACTGTGTTCTAAATGGTTAATTTCCTGTGGCATAGGACAGAGTTCAGTCTCTGTCCCCAAGTAGGATCCCAGGGGATGCTTCATGTTAAGGGCTAGACAAGCCAGCTGTGTGGTCTCTGCTGCCCTCTGCTGGTTCCAACTTACATTCACACAATAGGGCCCCCACCCACACCCATCCTGGTGAAGAGTGGAGTATTCAGATCACTTTGAGGAGACTTCCCTGGCTGTTTGTTCTCGGCAAGGAAAGTGGGAGGCAAGATTTTCTCCTGTAATCTGGGAGATCCCTTTGTAAAATCCTTTAGATGCCCACATGTCCTGAGTTTTTTTTGGTGTTTTTTGTTTGTTTTTGTTTTGTTTTCTTTGTTTTTTGGGGGTGGGATTTCTCTCTGGTTTTTGGAGCCTGTCCTGGAACTTGCTCTGTAGACCAGGCTGGCCTCAAACTCACAGAGATCAACCCACCTCTGCCTCCCAAGTGCTGGGATTAAACATGTGTGCCACCAATGCCCGGCACGTCCTGACTTTTGTCACAGATTACTATTAGAGAAAGTTCTGGAGACCAAGCCGTGGGTCTGGTTTGGCATTTGTGATCTTTAGAGTTTTGCTTTTTTTTTTTTTTTTTTTTTAATCCTCAAGATAGACAAGAAAGAATATGTAAACTGAAATAATATTCCAAGTTTTCTGATATTCGGCCCCTTGTCCTTGAGAATACCACTTTTACAGAGAAGCCCAGGAGGCTAAGCACAGGCTCATACCGACAGCAGAAAAATCCCAAGTCTCAGCATACACCTAGCGCCGGTGACTCCTAGGTCAACGCCAAAGCTGCGTTGTTCCATGTTAGGAAGTGTGAAGCTGTGAGACACAAAGTTACATTTTAAGTTTTAATTCCTATGCCGAGGAGATCCAGGAAACAAAAATGATCCAGGAAACAAAAATGCCTCTGACCTTCAAGCCCCTTGCCCGAGGACAGATGATAAATCCTGAAATGCCGGAGGCTGTTGTTTATGGGTGATAACAAGCCACATGTTTTCACTTCCCTAAACAAGTTTGCTTGACCATCTGCACCAGATGTGCACGATCACATAAGCAGGATGTTCACAAGCTGGAGGAACATCAGGATGTGTGCTTGCCTCTGATTGGATCTGGTGGGAAACACAATAAATTACGGGTTTTCATTTTTTTTTTTTTCCTTTTTCTTTTAAGCAATCTGGGGGAGGAACAGGTCCATTTAAGCTTACAGTTTATAGTCCATCATGGAGGGAAGTACAGGCAGGAATTCAAGGCAGGAGGAACCGGGAGACAGGAACTGTAGCAGAGGTCACTGGGTTTTCCTTCTTAAGATGCTGCAAATTGTGATTCGGGGCCATTTCCCTACCACCTGGGTATGGGCCTGGCCAGAGCCCATTCACCTGGCCAGTTCTTAATTAAAACTTGATTCAAACTTGACTTTAAGCTGTGGTAGTGGTTTTATGCTCGGATTGGTGGGATTAACAAGGCTCCTTCAAGACCAGGGTGGGTAGGTGACTTCAGAGTATCACCTCACCCTCCAAGTCATCAGTTTGGCAAAAGCAGCTTTCTTTCATGTCAGCAGGAGAGGACCACAGACAGCCATTACCACTGTTCTTAAATTCGACTGCCCTGGAGTGTGGCTTGCTCCAAGCCGAGTTGCCAAAGACAGAGCTGGTAAGGTCACCAACAAACCCTAGAACTAGGAATTTCGGCTGCAGTCCTCTCCCCTAAAGATCACTATGGCAAACAAGCATGGAAGCCACACAGAGCAGAGGCTCCACAGGTGTAAGCAATCAAAGCAGCATCCTTCCTGTGTCATAGCAGAGAGCAAAAGACCAACTCTGCTCTGTCCTTTGCCACCTCTCCTCCTTCTGGATACTGCCAAAAGCGTCCCTTCCAGTTAGGCCACTCACTGAATGGGTGGAGTGGCGGAGCCTAGGCAAGACTGTGGATAAACCATCCCCGTGGAGGTCAGTCACTAAGACAAGACAGCACCTCACCTGATGGGCAGTAATGGGTGCTCACTTGCTGGTCTACACTAAGCTTGGGGACAACTGCACCCTCTTGGACCACAACATGCAGAGCTCTGCCTACAAAGTAGCATCATCCAGCCTTTCCTGCTCCAGCTTGCCCAGAAACAAAACTGCCACAGATCCATCCACTAATCAGCCATCAAGATGCTCATAAAGGCCCAGACACTTTCAATAGCCAGAGAAGGGTTTCTTTAGATGCAAATGGACAGCCTAGTCACCTAAGAATCCCATGCTGTCTTCCTGCTTACTTTGCAGTGATTTTGCAGTTTGCTAATCTGTAGCTGCCTGTGCTTTGTGTAATGCATCTGAGGAGGGATTAAGGGCTGGCATCAGTCTCTAGTTAAACAACGCTAATCTTCCTTAGTCTATTTTACCCCTCAAAGATAATACAGTACAGGATCTTTATCCAATTTCCTCTGAATTCCATCATTGATATCAACATTTAAAGTTCTTATTAGATTTGCATCGTTAACATTAATGTAGATATTTACACGTTAATCTTAGCTAATCTTCCCATATTATAGCAATCATTTCTTAGCATACATGATTACAATATAAATCAAATGCAATTACAGAATAATTTGCCAGCCCCTCCTACAAATCCACATAGCAGTGTCTTATGGGTGATGCACCCAATCACCACACATTTAATGGCTTCAGATTATTCTGTTATTGCACAGGTTTCTAAGTCAAAAGTCTAATGTGGTTCTCCTGGGTCAAGCAGGGAGTGTCACCCAGTGGTAGAGCAAGCTTGCAAAGCCCTGACTCAAACTCAAGCACCAAAAGAGGAGGAAGTTAGAAGGCAGATGGCCCGGGCCGCATTCTCTCTGGATGCTTAGGGAAGGCTATTTCCTTGTCTTTTGCTTCTGGGGGCCACCCACCTGCATTCCTTGGCCTGTACACCTCTACCTGCACCACTAGTGATGTTCTGGTCTAGCCTCCAGCTGTTTCCTAAAGAATATATGACATGGGGCTGGAAATACAGCTCATTTGGTAGATTGCTTTCCTAGCGCGCATAAAACCCCAGGATCAACCGATAGCGTGGCACAAAACAGGAAGTGGTGGTGCATGTCTAATCCCCGTATTTAGGAGGCGGAGGCAGGAACACTGGAAATTCAAGGTCATCCAGTGCTGCAGAGAAAGTTTGAGGCTAGCCTGGGCTATATGAGACCTGCCTCAAAAATAAATAAATAATGCTATCGGTTTTGAGTTTCTTAAGGAGGAGCATCCTAATAAAACCCAAGTTTTTAACCAGCATTGCATACAGAGCCTGTAATCTAGCATGTGATTGACATTCCAAGGCCTCAATAGCCTATGTGTGCAGGAGAGGTCGCATTACCACTAACAACTGCAGAAGCTATGTCTATCTAAAAGCAACCAGGGCCCCAAATGTTCCCCCCCATGGGGGTGCCTCTTGGCTCTCTTGCCCTAACCAATCTCTCCTGCCCAGGCTGGCTGTAGAAAGACAGGGACTGCGTCCTAGCACAGAGTGTAACCTGGTCGTTGTTCTAGAAACTTAATAAGCAGAGCCCTGTGTTACACATTATTTCAAGGCAGGGACAACTTGGAAAGTGGGCCGGTATCTTCTGAGGGAGCAGTTTCATTACTAAAAGCCTCATTAGCGTTGAAACAATACATCTCCCATGCATTTAGCAGATACATGAATGCCTTGATCATTACCACATGTAATGTGGGCTCCTCCCTCCAACTGACCAAGCTATTGCAAGCAGCCAGGACAAATGTCCCCTGCAAATGAGGGATATAAGTGAAGGGCCAAAGGCTAATATTAATAAAATTTTAAAAACTTGGGCCCCAAGTCTATCCAGAGAAAGGGAACTTCTAAGGGTAAAGGAAAATTTAACTCCTTAAATCAGGAGTGCCATGGCTGGCACCTGAGCCCCCTCTCAGAGAAGGGGGAGGTGACTGCCCACCATTTATGTCAACATCCCTATGCTGCTAACTGCTGGTCATAAAGGTCCCCTGATGGTTGTAAAGATCCCTCAGCCCAGGGGATTACTGACAGACCCTGTGACCCTGTAACCCAGTAACCCCATGCCCTATCTTATCTTATCTTATCTTATTCAAATGTATCTTGCTTAAAATACATAGTTACTGGCTTTACTCTGTACTTGTATGACCTTAAGTAACCATGGGAACTCTGGAATTTGTGGCCTTCAACCTCATGGTCTTCCCCTTTAAAAGCTTCCCTTTATGGCTGGTTGACATCTCATCTCCACCTCACCACCACCACACCCACTGTGGAGTGAGATCCAAGCTGGCCAGCTTGAACAATAAAGAGAAACCTTTGCATCAGACGGAATTGTCTGGTTCCTTGGGTTGGTCTGGGGCTCTTCGAACCTGGCACAACAATAGTAATGTCTGACGGCATTGTCTGTTTGCGCCATTTCATCCGTTTTGGTGGTCTCCAGTTGCTCACAACATCCCGGTGGAAGCACCTCCAACTGGTTCTCAGTCCTGCCAGAGTCGCCATTAACACCATCACATAGTTTTGCCAACAGCCCGCTACCAGTGTTTAGACCTGGGGATTCCTGGTTTCTCCCAGGCTTCTGTAAGAGGTCATGCAAGCTTGAAGGGGAGAACCAACTCCTGAAAATTGTCCTCTGATCTTCATACCCGTGGCACATGCCCACACTCATGAACATGTATGTACGCACACACAACAATAATAAACAAACAAAATTTTTAAAAAATTAAGCATAAGCCAGGAGTGAATTGGTAAATTAACCAAGTTAGAAAGTACCTAAGCGAGCCTTTATTAAACTTGATATAGCTGATCCACAGTGTGGGGCTGGAGAGGTGGCTCAGTAAGAACACAGCCTGCTCTTCAGAGGACCCAGGCCTGATTTCCAGCCCCCACATGGTGGCTCACAACCATCAGTAATCCCAGTCTCAGGGAACCCACGGGCACCAGGCATGTGTGTGGTACACAGACATACATGCAGGCAAAACATCCATATACATCAAATAAATAAACAAAATCTTAAAAGGAAAAAGCACTGGCGCGCATACACACACACACACACACACACACACACCACATACAGAAATGCCTTGCTGTGCCAATCCAAAATGACATCACATCACGACAAGACCTAAGTCATTTTCCTTGGGTTACTGGCTGGCTCCAGTCAGGTCCGAACTGTCCCAGTACCATTTGAACCGAATCCAGAGTGCCATTCTTCACAACCAAGACCGCTGTCCCCTCTCCCCTGGAAACACTCAAGAGGCCCAAAAGACCCTGCTGTTACCCTTCCTGCACTGACCAAGTTCTTATTTACATTAGCTAGCCTGCCTAGAGTCATCTCTGGTTAAATTGCTGACTCGTGGTGAGCCACCAGAAAGAACAATTAACATGGATGAGACTTCTATGCTCTTCTAGAAGGAAATGGATAAGCAAAATCTGGCGCCCGTATCAATGGAATGGTAAACCTGGGAAAATAGAAATGAGTATCAAGCCACTAACAGGAAGGAGTGCATGGAATGGCAGTCTGGAAAGGCTTACGTTTATTGCTTTGTAAAGTGTGTGTGCTTGTGTTGGTATGTATCCTGAACATGTATATACACTGCAACCTTAACAATGCAGACTATGAAGTGGGATGTGTTCCTTTCAGTCAACTTCCACAGAAAAGTGAGCTCCTCTCTGTGCTGTTCTGGGGATACACTGAAGATGCCTTAGGTGTACACCAGAATATCTACCTCTGTCACGGTGGGCATCCTTGGGGTCAGGGCTTCAGTCCTGGGCTGCTGTTGTTGCCCTAGGCACTTTTAAAATGATTTACACTAAATGTAAACGTAGAGAAGCTTGTCTTGTGGTGTCAACTTGGAAAATGTGAGTGTAGTGCATAAAAACTATACACATGGAGAAAAATGATCCGAGGAGACAGCACTGGACAACGACGTCTCGAGTGACTGGAATAAGGTGCTCTACGGCCCCATCTTATAACTGCCTTTCTTTCCCACATTTTCCTTAGTGATATATAATATTTGTAACCACCTGTTGTTGTTTTTGTTTATGTAAGCACAAGTTTAAAAGCTCATTATAAATATAATTGGTCAAATCTCAAATGAAAGAGAGGAAGAATATCACTAAAGAAATGATTAACAGGGAAATTTGTTGTTCACACTCTTCCAGAAGTTAGATGAGTAAAACTTAAAAAGATAAAAAAAGACAGAAAACAGACACTTCCAAAACGCTAGTCTTGCCCCAAGCCCCTCCCTCTCTGCCTTCTGCCTTTCTCTCCCCTGAAACCCTGCCCATCTGTCTCTTAACTAGCACCTCTGCTGCTGACTTTTGTAGCCATCAACAGTTGTCTCAAAATCATGCGAGCCTCCTCTTTTTGCCTCTGAAAACATCTACATACTTTGCCCTCCTGCAATCCCTCCAGGGTCCACGATTTTCCACCCAGCGTCCAGTCCCAAAAATTTAGCAGTGATATCTTGAAGGACCTTTCGCCCCTTGTTATTTAGGTTCATAACCCTCTAAGGAGCACTCACAAAGTAATTCACCCTGCACCAGGGACACTTCCTATCAGGCTATGAGTAGTCTTCATTCACTCTTTTCAATTTACAGACCTGGCTAAACTTCCTATTCAGTGACTGTCCCTGGGTGTGGCTGCTTGCTCATGCAGTAAGAACCTGCCTCTTCATCCAGGACATAAAGCCTCCACCAGCCTCCTTATCCAGCACGTGGACCTCTGCTCTCTCAGGGAGTTTTCAACAGCAACCATGGCCACCTTCGTGGAGCTCAGTACCAAAGCCAAGATGCCCATCGTGGGCCTGGGCACCTGGCAGGTGAGTGTGCCGTCTTGGGAGACCCGCTGCCTTCCAGAAGGGTCTTGGCATTTCCTTCTCTTTCCACAGCATCAGCTGAGGGTTTGGAATCCTAGAGCCAGGACCTGAACTGCATTTGTACTTTTGCAATGCCTCAGGCCTCATAGCTCTGACAGGCTTTTCCCAGCCATGATGGTAACTTCTCTAATAAATGGCAGGTTTCAAGCGGTCCCTGGACTTTAAGAAAAAAAGGCAGTTACTCTCCTAGCAAGCTTCTGAACTTACAAAACACCCAATATTTTATAACTCTTGACTGTCTTTAGGTTTTTTTGTTTGTTTGTTTTCTTGTTGAGTCATTCAAAGGCAGGAGGACACTGGGCTCCAAATGACCAATCTTTTCTTGCTGCCCATGGGGAAGGACTCCATCTGCAGTATCTGGCCTGGAGCCTATGTGAAAGGCAGAGTCTCAAACCCAAGTCCAGGCTACTGAACTGGCCCCTACCCTTTACCAAGGCTCAACCTGGTTCCGGTGCACCTTAAACTCGAAGCGCCAAGAAGACGAAGACCACAGAGGCCACACAGAACCTGGCCTCAGGTCCTGTTTGGGAGTCTCACTCTCTGGACCGAATGCCTCCAGGCCCATCCCACTTCCCAGCCAAGCATATTCCCCAGCCTCTGTTGAGACAAGCCTGACCCATAGCTCTAACTCTGCCTTTGTATTTCCCTTGGTGGTAATATCACAGTGGCCAGCTTGTTTCCAGTAGTTCTTTGTTTAATTTCTGGAGACAGGGAGTTTAGGTTACCCTAGAATTAACCCTGTAGTTTAGGTTGATCTAAAACTTGCAATTCTCCTGCCTCAGCCCCACAGGCATTACTACAGGCATGAGTCACCTCCAGGAGCTGTTTTTGGAATCCACTCTCCTGTCCTGGTGGCTTCGCCACTGTCTCTGTCTCTTACTCTTTGTACCTGTCCTTTGATCAGCTTGTGGGACAGAGGTAGCATGCCTCTTTGTTTCAGCCCTGGGTTGAAATCTTACTTGAATTTGCTCCATAATAGAAATTTCACTCTCTACCAAGCTGACAAGCATTCTTATCAAAAGTAACTCTCAGAAATTCAAAATTAGAGCTGGACAAGGAAGCTGTTTTCAAGGGAATTGTTTTTAAGATAAGGAGGTGGTATTAAGTGGAGCCTGCTATTATCTATAGCAACTTAGGCAGCTATGGAATGGGGTGGGGGGTGAGGGATCCAGGTATTTCTGAACTGCTAGAGGCCATTCCTTATCCCAGGGAAGCAGACCTTTATCTCTGTGGTGCTTTTCTATGTTTGATACTTAACCAAGATGTTTCTAGGGTTGGTGAGAAAGGAAGAGTCTTTTTTGTTGTTGTTGTTTGGTTTGATTTTCTTTGGTTAATTGAGGGCTTTTTTTTTGTATCTACACTTAATTTGGGGGGCAATTGTGTACCCCAGGCTGGTCTCAAACTCACAATCCCCCTGCCTCTTACTTTCCAAATGCTTGGATTACACATGGGTTGCCACACATACAGTGGCTTGGCTTTTGTTGTTTTGCTTTGTCTTTAAAGCTTATTGCTTTTCATCCATTTACACTGTTGTGTGACAGAGTCTGAATTTATCATATGACCAATGTATTTAACATGGTCTGGGGCTGGAATCCTTCTGGGTATCTTTAGAGTTGAGATTGGCTTTTAGCAAGTTGCCTGTGGGAGCCTCTGTCACCTCAGAGACAAGAGATCCTTTAAGATCCCCTGAATTGATGAGAACTGACTGTTAGCTAAGAGTGAATTTGGGGTGGGAAAACATTACTGTTCACTTTTACTTCCCCTTTGAAACATTAGTTTTCTTCCCCAGTGTCCCCCAGCAATGCTATGGTTTCCAGAAGCTGGGTTGTGTGGAGCCTGTTGAGGAAGGTCTTGGCATAAGAGCATTCAATGGCCTTTTCTGTTGCCTTTTAGTCTCCCCCAGGCAAAGTCAAGGAAGCTGTGAAGGTGGCCATTGATGCTGGATATCGACACATTGACTGCGCATATGTGTATTACAATGAGCATGAAGTAGGGGAAGCCATCCAAGAGAAGATCAGAGAGAAGGCTGTGAATCGGGAGGACCTCTTCATCGTCAGCAAGGTACGATGGCCAGCTTGGTGGACAGTACTTGAAAGCAGGTGAAAGTATCTACTCCACACCATCATTCTCCCAACCTTCTTCCTTGGTTTTGTTATATCTGTGGGTGTGAATAGCCACACTCCAAGTCAGTACTGATAAGGGTCTGCTGTTGGCCTGCCCTCCTATGCTAGCTTTCCCATGACAAGATGCTGAGGTTCCAGTGTTCTTCACTGCCATGCTTTCTGTCAGTGGGATCCTTACACCTAGTCAGAAGCTACGGGGCAACATCAAGGGTCTTGGGGCTAGAGATGGCATGGAGGTTAAGAGTACTTGCTGCCCCTTCAGAGGAACATAAATACGTTGGTCCCCAATACCTACATCAGGTGGCTTATAACTCCTGTAACTCAATAACTCAAGCTCTCTTCTGGCCTCTACACCCACCCACTCACATATATGTGTACATACACGCATGCACATAAGTAATAAATAAAATAAAACTTTTAAAAAAAGGGATGGGTTCTGTGCCACACCACTCAGTACTGTGTCCTCGGTGGCTATGTAGAGAGAGCTTTTTTTTTTTTTTTTTTTTTTTTTAGAATTATAAAATGCTGTTTAAAAGAGTGGGAGGGGGAGTCGGAATGTGAGGTTGTTGATTGGGTATAACTAGCTGGGATACTCTGCTACCCTCTTGGAAATGTCATCTGATATGACTCACTGTATAGTGAGGTGGGCCACCTAAACTGTGATGAACCATTCGGGCCTGGTGCTTGGGGCATATGGGACCATACCCGAGTAGCATCAGAGTGCTAAGTGATCTAAGAAGCACACAGAGTGCTGTAAGCCTGAAAAAAGAAATCACCCTCAACACGTAGGAAATAAGTGACTCATTGAGCCTAGGAAGCTCTAATATCAGATCATGTATGTTAACTAGCCAACTTACTTAAATATAAATAGCTGCCTGCCCTAGGGGTTAGATCAGACTATAAATCGAAGAGCAGTGAGGATGAGCACAGTGTGGCCCTTTCTCTCCAATTCCTAATGTTTCCTTGTCCCACGCACCCTGCAGTTGTGGCCTACCTACTTTGAGAGGAAACTGCTAAAGGAAGTCTTCCAGAAGACCCTCACGGACCTGAAACTAGACTATCTGGACCTCTACCTTATTCACTGGCCTCAGGGACTTCAGGTAAAGGGGAGTAGGGGAGAAGCCTGTCAGCTTTCTGTTAAGTCCATGTCCAGTGATGCCCTTTCAAAAGATGTCTTGGACTATTTATCCTTGCGTATTGACTTTCAGCATTTGACACTTTTGCCAAGCAAATCATGCCTAAGGAGTAGCAAAGCCCAAGTAGGACGGCGTTGGGAAGTATTAAATCTCTGCTAAAACAAAACAAAACAAACAAACACCAAAAGCAAAACAACAACAAACAAAAAAACCCACTGCCCAGGCAGGGCCCAGAGCCCGTCTTTTGCTTGCTGCTGAGAGGCTGGAGAGATGTGGGATACCCAGTATGCTCTCCTCGTTCATGCATAGCTGGGCTGATGGTAACCCTCCGGGCTCTGAGCTTCTGCAGTCAGGGACAGGATCTGGTTACAGGCTTCAGCAAACTCTGCCATTCAGATCTAGCTCTTGCCTAGTGACCCTGAAGTTAAAATTTCCTCCAGGTCTATGAGGGTCTGGGTACGCTGCACTCATTTCCATGGTGGTGGAAATTCCCGAGAGAGTCTTGGACATAGAGTAGTAGATTTGGGAACCAGCCAAGCCTTGTCTGTAACTTAGGATTTACCTACCACAGAAGGTTGGGATAGAGATGCCACTGAAGCTTGATGTCTGCAGGGGTGTCCTTCCAGAGCCTAACCAAAGGCTAAGCAGGTATGGGCATTTGGTAATTCACTGTCCTGGAGCCTTGCTTTATAGGAACAGGTACAGCCAAAGAACATTCTGTTTTGTATTTACAGCCCGGAAAGGAGTTATTCCCCAAAGATGATCAAGGCAACATCCTCACCAGCAAAATAACATTCTTGGATGCCTGGGAGGTAGGTTCCCAGCTTCGAGTGTGCAGTAGAGACTTTGTCGTGTGGTGTGAAAAGGCCCACGTGCCTTGTGTGTAATTCTCTCTCTTTTCCTAGAGCTCTTACTCCTTCCTTACCATGTTTGGATTTGGGGGTTCATCTGGCATCATCTACTTGTTTTTGGTTTTGAGATGGTTCCACAGAATATTGCTGGCTAGCCTGGAAACTCACAGAGATCCATTGGCCTCTGCCTGTCAGGTTTTGGGATGAAATCATTTGTTTTTGAGGTGACTATTAGGATCTCAGTGGAGACAGGAAATACAGATGTTCCTCAGTTTGTGGTAAACATGTGCTGTTTTGAAAGTAAGGGCAGGGGCTTGGTACAGGGATGCTGCCTTGATTTGCATGTTAGCTGAGCATCCCAGGGAAAAGTATTATTGTTATTATTAATTGTGGGTTTCAAGACAGGGTTTCTCTGTGCAGCCCTGAGTGTCCTAGAACTCACTTGACACCTGCCTACCTGTCCCTTCCAGTGCTGGAGTTGAAAGTGTGCACCACCATTCCCAGCTAGCCTCGGGAAAAGAGTGAACGCCTTCAAGCCTGTTGACTCTTATATATTGTGAGAAGGCCAGTGGTACAGTGTTTGCTTCCCAAGCAGAAGAATCCAGAACCCACACAAAGCCAGGTGTGGAAGCACATGTGGCAAGATGGGAGGGAGAGACAGGAGAGTCCCCAGATCTCCAGCCAGCTAGCATGGTACACACAGAGATGAAAGACAAAGAGACCCTGTCTCACAGAAGGTGAAAGTTGAGGAACAACACACGAGGTTGTCCTTGGACCTTGACACCCTTGCCATGGCATGTGTTCCTGCACACGCATGCATAAGCATGCACACACTCACATGATACATCCTACTGATCTCTGTCCTTCAGGCTGTGATAAGGATGAAGAGAGCTAACAGGCAGTGCTTCATCACGGTGCATTAGTTACCACGCCTGTGAGGGAATGTTACTTTCCCTGTGTACAAGTGATGAAGCCAGTAGCCTGGAGATCAGGGACATCGTCAAGTTACACAACACGGGTGTGACACAATTAAGATTAGATTCGGTTCTGTCTGACTCAAAAGTTCAGTTACCAAAGCCTTTAGCACAGTGCTTGACAGTCAGAAAAAAAATAACATGCGCCTTGATTTTTAAAACCAAACAATTCATTCTATCGGCTGTGTTCTTTTGGAGAGCCTAGACAACACTTGATGTGCATAGTGAATGTTCAAGTCTTATGTGAGCCATGGATGCTTTCCTCTAAAAAATCTTCCTGGCCACTGTATCCTCTGGCCACGTCAACAGAGGAAGAAGCAAGCAACCCACTCATAAACAAGCATTGGCACAGATTCCAAGAACTGGAGCGCTGCTTGTCCAGCAGCCCTGAGTTTGTGTTGTGTGTCTCCCTACTTCAAAATGACTTACGCTGGTCTTCCTAAGGGGGGGGGAGGGGGACCCAATGGAAGTCTTTTGTGGTTATTCTATCCAAAAGTGTTCAACCATCAGCACAGCACTGTTACAACTTTGACCTTTAGATGGAGGGTAGCAAGAAAAGTTCGAGAGCAAAGCATGTGACATGAAGAGAGAGAGAAGCAGAGCAGCTGTCCCTTTCTAACAGCAAGACCAGCAGCCCTGGGGTTGTAGAACGCTGTGTTCTGACCATAGCACGGCTATTGCTTTCTTGTAATCAGAGCAGTCTCATGTAAACGCAAGACACTCACAAGACGGGAGCCACTAACATTCCCTGGTGGAATTGGGGGGGGTGGGGGAAAGAGGGTTCATGGGGGTCCTGAGGTAGGCCAGCAGGGGCTCAGGAGCAGCCTAAGAGTCAGCACACAGGGCCCTTCCTCTTGCATGTGGCTATGTAAGAGATTCACAGTTGCTAGGAAGATATTTTCCTCGGTGGTGTGGCAGCCCCGAAGTTGCCCCTGCTTCTTTCTATAGGTAGCTCCTCACTCATGGTCCTGGGAGAAACCCAGTTAAATTATTTGTTTTACCAGCTTAGATTTGGGTGGTAAACCCAAAGGACTTTTGTCGCTTGGCCAGCTGATGGCAGCTTATCTGGGATGAAGGGAGTTTATGTTCTCCTGGAAAAGTTAACACAACACCTAGTGATGTATTTGAAAGGAATTATTCTCCACAAGTAAATCATTGATTTCATCTGCTAGCAACAGAAATCTGGTTTCGAGAAAGTCTAGGGCAAAATCTAGAGGTTGTGGATTTAGTTCGGTGGTGAGGTCTTACCTCCTAAGCACAAGGCCTTGGGTCCAGTTGCCAACACAGTAGGAAAGTAAAATTCAAAAACCTGACTGTATTTCTGTAGTGGATCTTGAAGATTTTCTTCAGGCTTCCTGACCCGGATGGGAAAAGGAAGAATTAAAGTCCTCTAAGATGACCATCAACAATAAAGAGCCACCTAGTCTGATTGATGGCTTAATGAACAATATAATGGTTTTACATGCGTGGAGTCAACAATAACGAGGCCTTTGGCAAAACTTCCAAGACAGCCTAAGATTTCAGTATTCATTTTTGCATTGAAATGAGTGTAATAACTTGGCATGATAGCTTGTCATACATGACCATGTAAATAATTTAGTAATACTTCATGGTGAGATGTGGAGACTACCCAAGTTCTGGTTCTTACAGTGAACTAACTATGGCACTAACTATGATGATTCTGTGGTAGTCAGATACCTAAGGGTATCTCCCTCATTTGCTTATCACTATGTCCTGTGGCTGAATCCAGTAATTATTGCTACAAGGATGTAAGTAGACAAGCTGCAGGCTCTGCTTAGAGAGCAGCAGGCTTAACCATGGAGCAGTTCTTTGGAACAACAACTGATCCAATAGACCCCTCATTGAAATCCAGAAAAGTGTAGGAGAAACTGATGTGAAGAAGGCAAGGCAAATCATATATGCAAACCAACGTTAACTTCTACACAAACACATTTAAATGGTCTCATTCCACTGTGGGGAGTTCTGGTCTCATCAGTGCTAAACAGTCCTGCCTAGCAAAGCCCTTCCTTGATCACCCTGTTGGCTCTCAACATTGTAGGCTAAATTCACCAGGGAGTTTTGAACTTCCTAAATCCTGTGCTGCATCCCAGAGGAAGACAGTAAGAAGCCAGGAGTGGTCTGGAATGTTCCCCAACTTACTTACTTTTCTCTTTCCTTCCTTTTTTCCTTCCTTCCACTCCTCTTACATTAGAACTAAACCCGAGCCATCTTAGGCTGTAGTCCTCCTACAGCCATCTAAACAATGCTCTTCACTGGAACAGGTCATGGAGGAACTGGTGGATGAAGGATTAGTGAAAGCTCTGGGCGTCTCCAACTTCAACCACTTCCAGATTGAAAGGCTCCTGAACAAGCCTGGATTGAAACATAAGCCAGTGACCAACCAGGTAAGTTTTGCAAAGGGGTCCTGCTCTATGGCTGCTTCAATACCAGGAGGTAAGTTCCATACGCTCTACTGAGTCTCATCTCTGAGGTCTGTCTGTGTTCAGGATGAGTACCAAGGTGGGAGGTAGACCTCGGGTCTGGTCTACAGCGCATCTCTCAGTGGGTTGTGTTCGGCCTGTGTGTTGGTCTTTTTCTAGAGTTGCCTCAGGAAGGTCGACTTCCCCTAACGATGGATGTGACAGAGGTGTTTTCTCTTCCAGGTCGAGTGTCACCCATACCTCACTCAGGAAAAACTGATCCAGTACTGTCACTCCAAGGGAATCACTGTCACAGCCTACTGCCCCCTGGGCTCCCCCAGCTAGGCCTTGGTGAGGCTTCAGAGTGGTGACTTTCTTTTATCATTCTTAAACTTAGTGTTTAAACAGGTATGAATTTCTTATGCACTGGAAAAAAATGTGTCTATAGCAATATATCTGACATGCCCAAAAAGGATTATGGGATAGGCACAATGCTTTAACAAAAGACAGGGTGCTCCATGCTAGATCATGCTTACAAATTTCTGGGTTCCAGAGCCCATGGGTGGACCACAGGGAAGGCCTGTTCTGCAGCTGGAGAAGGCTGTGGTGCTTGGCCTTGATGCTGTCATGGAAGTGGGGTTCACTCTCATGTAACAGCCCTGGCGATTTGTTCACTCCAGCTATCTTTATGCCTTCAGGGCCAAACCAGAAGACCCTTCACTCCTAGAGGACCCCAAGATCAAAGAGATAGCTGCAGAGCACAAGAAAACCTCAGCCCAGGTAAAATATGGCTCCTCTTCCTGTTTAATCTTGCAATCCTGTCTGTTTGTTTGTGTTTTAAGACAAGGTTTCTCTGTGTGGCCCTGGCTGACCTAGAACTCACTTTGTAGTCCCGGCTGGCCTTGAACTCAGATCTTCCAGCCTCTGCCTCCTGCCTTAATTAAAGGCATATGTTTTGTTTTGTTTTCAATAGTCTTGTTTTATTCTTTTTGTTGCCTTCTTTTAATCCCTTGAGGAAGACGGCATGGCTGTATCAAATGAGGGGTTCATCAGCCTCCTGCCAAGTCCCCAGTCCTAAGTAGAGAAATCATGGTGTTGCTTTCAGGATTAAGGGAGATAAAGAAGCCACAGGGAGGAGCTGTAAAGATGGCCTTTGTGTTAGTTACTTTTCTCTGGCTGCGATAAGATGCCATGACCAAGGCAAGTCAGAGAAGAAAAGGGTTTCCATGGGACTTCCGGTTCTGGAGGGGTAGGCATGGAGCATGGCAGCAGTTGGGCAGGCCCTGGGCTGGAGCTCACATCTCAACCCACAAAAAGATGAGAGCACACTGGGGCTGACATAAGTCTTGAATCCTGAAGCCTTCAGTGACATAGGTTCTCCAACAAGGGCACGCCCAATCCTTCCCAAACCCTCCCACTAACTGGGGACCCAGCGTTCTAAAACATGCACCCGAGGGGCCGTTCTCAATTAAACCATCGTTCTCCTTCACTTTTGTGCACAGGTTCTGATTCGGTTCCACATCCAGAGGAATGTGGTGGTCATCCCCAAGTCTGTGACACCTGCACGCATACTTGAGAACTTTCAGGTGAGGTCCTGGCCTGATGGTCTGCCATGTATGTGTGGGAGGGCTCTCAGTGGCTTCTCATCCCATCCTGCAGCGTTAGGGATGCCCCTAAATTCTCATCATCTTGTGAACTCTTGTGCCTGGGAGACGGCCTCAACAGAGCTGAGATGAATCACCACTGAGCCACATTGGCTCAGGGCAGGGCCAGAAAGGCCCAGTCAGCTCTGAGCACAGGTGTGCCTTGCGCACAGTGACGAGGCTTGATTTCCCATTAGCACTTAGATCAAGGGCTATAGACTATTCTACCCAAGTGCAGACTTCTCCTGGCCTTCACAGCAACCTTTTAGCTGGAGAACAGGTATGGATTGGACTTGAAGAAATGTCCTTCTGCAAAGAAGCATGTGTTCTTGAAAGGAAAGGATGCCTGTGGTCTCAGCCATCTCCTTGCTAAGGAGCGTTGGGACTCAAAACCTTCCAGGTCTTTGACTTCCAGCTGAGTGACCAGGAGATGGCCACTATCCTCAGCTTCAACAGAAACTGGAGGGCCTGCCTGCTGCCTGAGTAAGTGGAGTGAGGTTATTATGTGAGCTTTCTAAAGTTGTAGAGGGTTAACTGGAAGGGTTGGAAGACATCCAGGGTAACTTTTTATATTCAAGTACTATTTTATGGAAATTGTGGAAATGTAAAGGTTGAGTCACTGGAAGTCATGCATGCTAATTACTGCTGATTCTGTGAGTTTTCCACATAGAGCTAGAGTTTTAACAAAGAGCACGTTGTTCTGTAGTTGTCCCCCCCCCCTTTGGGGGGTCTGCCACCCAATCCCAAATAAATACATGGAGGCTTATTCTTATTTATGGATGTCCAGCCTTGGCTTGTTTCTAGCCAGCTTTTCTAACTTAAATTATCCCATTTCTTTTTGCCTCTGACTTTCTTTTTTTTTTTTTTTTTTAACATTTCTTTATTCTATATATCTTTCTTTCCATCTAACTACATGGCTGGCTGGGTGACTGTGTGGCTGTGTGGCTGGCTGGCTGTGTGGCTGGGGTGACTGTGTGGCTGTGTGGCTGGCTGGGTGGCTGTGTGGATGGGGTGGCTGTGTGGCTGGGTGGCTGTGTGGCTGGGGTGGCTGTGTGGCTGGGGTGACTGTGTGGCTGTGTGGCTGGGGTGGCTGGACCCTGGTGTCCTCCCTCCTCGCCTCCTTTTCTTGCTCCTCTCTCTCTTCCCTAGATTTCTCCTCCTATTTATTCTCTCTGCCTGCCAGCCCTGTCTATTTCTCTTTCTCCTGCCTCACCATTGGCCATTCAGCTCTTTATTAGACCAATCAGGTGTTTTAGGCAGACAAAAGTAACACAGTTTTACAAAGTTAAACACATGCAAAATAAGAGAATATGACCCGGGGCCAGCCTGGTCTACAGAGTGAGTTCCAGGACAGCCAGGACTGCTTGACAGAGAAACCCTGTCTTGAAACACCCCCCCCCTCAAAAAAAATTAGAATGCAACATATCTTTGCATCATTAAACAAAGATTCCACAGCATGAAAGAATGCGACCCATCTTAAGCTAGTATTCCACAAGCCTTTGCGGGAGGCAGAAGCACTTCCCCATTCACTCGGTCTCTTAATGGCTTATCTGCAACTCGATGCATGCCAGCAAGTTCCAGGTGTTTGGCATATCGAACTATACAGGCCTCATGTTTCCCAGTCTTGTATTCTAGCAACATCTGAGGTTACTCTAAGTGTATATGTCAGACAGTAACCGATGCCACAGGGAAAAGGTGTGGGAAGTGGTGCATCCTGGTGGGCTAGCTTTACATGTGATGATCCAGGGCGGCTTTGCTGATGCATCAAGTCACGGTTAGAAGAAGCGAAGGAAGCACCACGTGATATTAGGAGAACACCTTTCTTAGCAATCACAGCCCTGAGGTAGGGAATTTAGGGCACTCGAATAAGGAGGCCAGTGAAGCTGCAGTAGATGCGTAAGGGCTACTTCGGGAAGAGGTGAACTAACTCAAAGACAACCTTGAAGCTAAGGGCATGCAGGTGGTACAGACCACGGGACTTTGACTTTAGAGTGAAAAGCACTTGGAAGCCAGAGGGGCTGCGAGCAGAACCTGGTGTGATGGGACATGTCTGAAAAGTTCCACGCCGACTTCTGCATCGAGAGACCACAGGCAGCCTACTATAATAACCCAGGGAAGAGAGGTCAATAATCAGACCTGGCTTCCGATAGAAGAAAATAGACGATTGAATTTGCCAAAAAAAAAATATGGTTTTGCTTGCTTGGTTTTGGTTTTGCATGAGCAATTCAAGGACAGAATTGTCATTTAGAAGTGAAGGTTTTAGCTTGAGACATGTTTGTGATGGTGCCTACTGGTCATCAAATAGGCAATGTGAGATAGTTAAGTGAGTGGAGGTAATAGATTGGTCCATTCAGGGGTAAACCCAGCTGCCTTGTAATTGAAACTTCAGTCATTCAATAGCTGTGAAGTCTCGAATGGATATGTAACTTTGCCAATTCTGATTCCGTATCTGCAGAGTAGGAATGATAATACCAAATATAGCAAATACCCATGGAATACAAGTTTAGGATTTATCAGAGATCCTAGCTCATGGCTTATCTTACCTTGTTTAATACAACAACCATTATAACAACCAATCTGTGGATCCCATCATGGTTTCCGACTTTTCTGTAATATGCAATGAACTCTAACAGTATTTGTGAGGCCCATATAAGAGTGTCTGGACTGGGGAAGGGGCTCAGTTGAGAGCATGTTTATCTGTATGCATGAATGCTTGACTTGGATCCCCAGTAGCACACAAAACCAGGGTTCTTCATACATATATATATTTATCTATTTATTTTTAGGAGATCAAGGAGGGGTGTATGGGAGATTTTGGAGGGAGGAAAGGAGGGGGAGAATGATCATATTATAATTTCAATACATAAAAGAAATAATTAAGAAAATAAATAAAACTTGGCCCAGTGGCCCATGCCTCTAATCACAGTCCTATGCAGGGGTCATAAGTTCAAACTTGTTCACTACATAGAGTTCAGCCATCCTAGGGTACATGGGACCCTGTCTAAAAAATACTAATAGAAGGCACTAACATTTTCTCCATGCTTGTCAGCTGCAGTATAGTAAACATGGAAGAATATCCCTACGATGCGGAATATTGAAGCTTCCCTCTTCCTGAGTGGCCGTTTGAGCCAAGCCTCCCTGACACCATGCTCCAGGCAACGCTGTACTTAACTCCTCATGCTAGCCCAGGGCAGTCTGTGTTCAAGGAAATGTGACTCTGAGAAGCGAATGGGCAACTGATTTGATTTGATGGAATGTTTGTCAAAAATCAGGAACTCTGGTAACAATGAAGGACATAAGAATAGAACAATAAAAACCACATTAACAAACATATCCAACATATTCTGTTGTGAATTTTGAATGAGTGACTTGTTGGGTCCAACTCTTACCCTTCACATTTTACATAGTATGAAATGGAGATGTGGCCAAGCCAAGAACTGGATTGCTTGAAGTCCCTGAGTAGGAAGTGGCTAAAAGTAAGATTCAAAGGAAGGTGCTCTCAGGGAGAGCGCTAGGCAATCTGATGCTCCCATCCTCCCAAGCCTTCTTTCCTCTTCTGTTTCCCTGTGGCTTTCTTGGCACTTTCTTCCCCAACCTTGTGCTCATTGACTCCCCTACTTTTTCTGGCTGCTGGCTTTAGAGTTTCTTCTTCAGAAGTACTGACATCTTTCTGACTTCTGATGATGCTCTTATGAAGAAACATGCCATCATCGTCATCATCATTGTTATGTTGTTTTGAGGCAGAGTCTCACTATGTAGCCTTGACTGTCCAAGAACTACATAGACCAGACTGACCTCAATCATATAGAGATCTACCTGTCTCTGCCTCCCCAGTGCTGGGAAGGCATGCATCACTACCATCCAGCTCCATCTGAACACATTTACATTTCATTTTTTTTCCTTCAGTAGCTTGTCTGCTTTTGTATTAATTGGTTCTTCTGGCTCTCTGGACTCCGTAGTGTTCTATGTACAGTGTAGATTGGTAAAGGTTGACAACTTTCCAGCAACATTTGTCCCAAGGAAGATAGTTAGAATCTATGGCCTTCACTAAATGATCCCTTCCCTTGAGTGTAGGGAGACCCTGTGAATACGATGAGATTACAACATATTTGATGAAACAAGGATTGAGGTGGATGTAACTGTCTTAAAGCTGCTGAGTTTTAGATAGGAAATCCTTAGGGAAGGTATGACTTATCTGTGTCACTTTTGTTCTCAAGACAATCACTTGTGCGGAATGTGACAGAGAATAAGAGAAATGATAGGGTAAGCCATAATTCCTTTTCATTTCAGTAATCCAGACTCACCAATAACAGGGCTTGTTAGTAGACTGGGTGCATATCCAAAATCAAGATAAAAGCTCACTGAGTCTGTGCAGTATATCCACTGCTCTGCTGAGAACAATACTCATTTCAGGTGTGTGCTCCTAAATAAGGGTTTCACAGTATGTGACCCTGAGCTTGAGTTAAAGGCTTTATATTGATACTTTAAACAGGTGTTGCAAAACAGTAGAGGCATACTCATAATGAACCATCTTAATGCCTCTTGACTTAAAATGATACGGAATAGCAAACAAAAACAGAACCCACGAACAAGGAAAGAGGCCACAGCAAAAGGGAGAAGGGGGCATGCTTTTTATGACCAGCAGCTCATTTTCCCTGTGGTTTGAGGGCTGATTGCGTTTGCATTTTCCAGCTGTGGGCAAATCGCATCTCAGTTCTGAGACAGATTTCCTATTGTTAAAAAAAAAAAAAAGTCTACAGCTGTGAAAAGTTACAAAAATGAAAGTATACCCTATAGAACTGGATGGAAATGAGAAAGAACGCTTGGTTTTCAATACACTGATCTAGCAATACAGACACAAATACTTGTCCAACTATAGACCACACATGTACCATTTTCCACTAAGAAACTAGAGTGTTGAGAAAAGCCAAGGCTATGAGGCTTCGAGTTTAAGATCAGCAAATGATAGCCCTGGTGCTAGGACACAGAAGCCAGCTCAAATAGAGCATATACACAGATACTGACATTAGTCAGCAACAATCTAGTGAATGGAATGAAATCCAGGAGAATACATGGGCACACATAAACAATAAAGAAACAAGAAAGCCTCTTCAAATATGTTGTCACCCAATCCATCCACAAGAGATGATTGAGAGGAAAAGCCATGTTGTAACAACCATATTACCCTTAATCCATTCAAGAAACATCAGGAAATGTTTAAGTTAGTAAGTAAATATTGGCCTTTTCACATATTAGTTACTTATTAAATTTTTTTCCTGTTTACACAGAACCCTGGCTGTCTATTTGTAGACTAGGCTGGCCTTCAACTCATAGATCTGCCTGCCTCAGCCTCCAAGTGCTGGGATTAAGGCGTGCGACATCACTGCCCAGCAATTCTTGCCTACTTAACCACTAATGGAAGAAGCAGCCTTAGGGGGGACAAGTCTGACTTTGGAGTGGGTGTGGCTCTTAAGCTGCCACTTCCAAAAGCCATCTTCATCACTGAGAACTTGGCTGAGATCGCATGCCACCCTTGTTATATCCGTGATGTCATTCTGACCCGGTTTGCGTGGCTTTACTTTCCTGTCTGTAAGAGCTGCATCTCACAGGGGAGCTCATGAGGATCTAATTTTCCCCACAAGACTAGCCCTTCCTCTAAGGATCACCTTTCTGGGGGTGGACTGCAAAAGGACATTACTGATGACCAGCTGGCATTCACTCCCAGCACTGAGGAGCTGAAGGCAGGAAGTTGCAGCAAGAACTAGGATGGTTCTGGCAACCTAGTGACTCTCTCGATCTTTCCGTCTCTGTCTCTCTCTTCCTTCTAGTACACACACATACATGCACATGTACAAAGGTGCCACACACATCACTCACGTGGTCTGCAGAACACAAGGCCTGTCATGTGTCCACTCACAAGTACGGAGACAGGGGAGGGACCTGTAAGTTGAAAGTCATGGCTCCTCTGAATATTAATATTTCTACAGCTTCCAAAGTAAGCTCCCCCCTCTGCCTGCTTCAGAGGTGCTACAGCTCCAGAGAGACTCCTTCTCTAATGACAAATTGCAGCAGTTCCTAAAGGCCCTGGGTCTCTCCAGTGACAGGGAAAAGTGACCTCTGGAAGAGGAACCTTCCCCCATCTTCTCCCCCGATTCCATCATGAAGGCACAGCATCTCTCTCAGCTTGGCTTCATCTCTCTATGAACGGACAGCACTGGGAATCCAGCCTCTCTGTGGTAGCTCTCAGGCTCTGGAGTCTTGTGACTTCACGCCTTTCTCCCAGGAAGCTGGAAGCCAAGTTCTGGGACAAGCATGCAAACACTGGCTTCATAATTATCATCATCCCTTAAGAATTCACCGGACAGGGAGTGAACATTCGCAGCTGCATGCTCTCCCAGCTCTGAGGAGGCGATGGGTTTGCTTTGCCCCAGTGGAGGCCTGCCCTGCTTCAGCGTGGGTGAGCCTGGGCTGGCAGCCGAGGATGTATCTAACTACAAGGGGGAGTGCGATTGTGGACTTTGGGCTGTAGAAGAGAGGATGGGGCTGGTTCAGGAGCTGCAGCCTGGGTCAGCCAGCCTGGAGTTAGGGGTTAAGATGTAACCAAGTTCTTCCAGGTCTTCAGCATCAATCTAGCTAAGAGAGGCTTAGGAAATCCTGTGTTTATAACAGCCTCTCTCATGTGCTTTTGTTAACCCCAATGCCAAGAATAAGACCTCTACCACAATGTGAGCCAAATTTGAAGCAAGCTTGATTTTTATTGGGGTGCACTCAAGAGCTGGCCAGCTACTGCCTCTTAAATCAGGTTAAAGAGAGTAGCCCCGAATTCATTTCTTGAGCCCCTTTTAAAGAGTAAAATCGTGAATTTTACAGAAGGGAAGCAATGGGGCAATAAGGAAACTAAAAATATATATACCATGTGGTTACCCACAATGTGATTAGGGAGGGGTCATTGAGTGTCATCGAGGCACAGGGTATTCTCTAGTCTAACACTCTCCCAACTGAGCTATTTTGGCTGGCACAGGCTATTCTCAAAAAACAAAACAAAACAAAACAAAAACAAAAACAAAAAACAAAACAAAAAAAACAAAAAACAAAACAAAAAAAACAAAAAACAAAAAAAACAAAAAACAAAAAAACAAAGCCATGGGTTGGGGAAGGCCAGGTTTCCGGAAATAGCAACTCAACTCTCACAGTAAACAAAAGCTTATTTTGAAAAACACAGCATCATGGCTCCTGCCTTCACAATGGAGTCAGGGAGGTTCCTTACTGTCTTCCATACATCTCAATTCTGTACACAGAAGCCAGCAAATGGAACCCAGCTGGCTACATTTGTTACTTTTCTGTTGCTTCCATAAGATGTCATGGCCAAAGCAGCTTAAAGAACATTTCTTTTGGGCTCACAGTTCCGTATTGGTAATACTGAGGCTGCAGTGAGGCTGGTGGCTAGAGAGACTGAAAGACAGAGGGACAGACAGACAGAGACAGGAACATAGAAAGAGGAAAGAGAGTAAGCCACGTGTAGGCTAGGATTTTTTATCCTAAAGCCTGCTCTCAATGTTATATCTCCTTCAGCAAGGCAGTACCATTTAAACCTCCTCAAACAGCACCACTAATTCGAGTCTGAGTATTCAGATAATTGGGACTATGGAGGGCATCCCATTCCAATCACCACACTGGCATATGCCTATGTCATCCCCAGTAAGTACAGCTAATGGAAAAAGCTGAAGCCCATTAATATCAATTGTATTGATTTAATTTGTTAGTGGGCTGTTTTAGTAATATAACGTTAAGCTGACAGAGTAAAGTACTGAAATCAATTAAAGCAATTAAAGATGTTGATGTCTGTGGGCCAGTACTGTACTGGCTGGTTTTGTGTGTCAACTTGACACAAGCTAGAGTCATCAGAGGAAGGAGCCTCAGCTGAGAAAATGCCTCTGTGAGATCCAACAGTAGGCTTTTTCTCAATTAGTGATCCATGGAGGAGGGCACAGCCCATAGTAGGTGACACTGTCCCTGGGTAGGTGGTCCTGGGTTCTATGAGAAAGCAGGTTGTGAAAGCCATGGGAAGCAAGCCAGTAAACAGCACCCCTTCATGGCCTCGCCATCTGCTCCTGCCTCCAGGTTCCTGCCGGGCTCCAGGGCTTGAGTTCCTGTCCTCACTTCCTTCGGTAATGGAGAGTGATATGGAAGTGTAAGCCTGTTACGATCAGTTTTTCCCACCAGCCTGGTCCCACTGCCTCACCAGCCCCAAATAACACACAGAGATGCTTATTAGATATAAAGCTGTTGGCCAGTTACTAGCATTTCTTATTGGCTAGCTCTGTCTTAAATATTAACCCATTTCTATTAATCTAAGTGTTTCCACGTGGTCTTATCTTACCAGAGAGAGGGTCAAGACCTTTTCTCTCAAATCTCTACATCTTGAATCTCTTCCCTACTACATCTCCCAGAATCCTTCTTCTCTCCTAGTCCCGCCTATCTTGCCTTCCTATTGGCCAACAGTGCTTTATTCACTAACTGATAAGAGAAACATATTTACAAAATGACATCTCCCATCATAAACCAAATAAACCCTTTCCTCTCCAACTTGTTTTTTGGTCATAGTGTTTTTGTCTTAGCAATAGCAACCCTAACTAAGACAGTTTCTTTAAGTTAATTCTGGTGGCTTTAAAGAGCCATGATAAGCTGAGTCTTACAGAATCTTAACACATTGATAGGATTGTTCTGATACCAAGATCTAGTTTGTAGTACTTCAAATTTAAAATTATATTTCAAAATTTTCATTTTTGATACTCTAATCAGGAATATCCTCGGATATAATCCATTACAATCTATTTAGAGAAAAGCTTATCACTACGATAAAATTCTAAATGATGTTGATCCATTATGCTGGCTCTATATGTGTATCTGCTAGTTTTACATGGTGCTACTGGCAGGTAGGAAGCTTTTGAAAATTGAGCTAGAAGTGTTGGCACAGGATTGAGGCAGAATTGCCCCAATTTTGAGGCTACCTAAACTATATAGTGGACATGAGGTAGTCAGGATTAATTAAGACTTTGTCTCAAAAAACAAACCAAAAAGGCTAGTGAGAAGCATAGTTGGTAAGGTGTTTGCTGCCAAGTCTGAGGACCCGAGTTCAATTCCTGAGACCCACCTGGGAGAGGAGAGAATAATCCCCACAGGTTGTTCTATGACTACACACCAGCTGTGGCAGGCACACACCCATACATGTGAGTATGCATGCACACAAATAAATAAACAAACAAAAGAAGGTATTCTTTAAAAGCAAAACAAATAGAATTGTGCGGACTTAAATGTCAGAAGATTAATAGTAACCGTGGAGCACACAGACATATGCCTGCTAGCCAGTGAGTGGCTTTTCTGTCTATAGTGCTGAAGGAAGACCTAGCAAACTCACTTGCATGATTCCCTTTTGTCAGTGTGTGGTACCTGCCATAGAAGTCACTCCCGATCTTACTTCTGAACTTGGCAGAATCAAATGGCTATGTATTTTGGCTCCATAGTCAGAAAATATTGATGAAATGTCTGACTCTATGAATCATAAGTCTGTGGGGTAGGACTCTGTTAGCTGAAATGTAAAGGTACAGAAAACCACAGTATAATGTGATTGTGAGCTTTTCAGTGAACAGTGTGAAAGCACCATCTTAGGGGAACTCTGTAGAAATGTCTTCCCACACCTCTTCCTGTGATTTAGGGAAAACTTCAGTCTCCAGCATTTCTAGCTCATCTTCCAGAGGAGTGAATAGATCCAGAGAATGAAACCTTCTAGTTATTTCCCATTGGAAAAGGGTGGATGTCTTCCTCATCCAACTCTGTCAATATGCCCAGATGTTGGAGCCCAGCTTGCTCTATCTGCAGTAGAGAGTGGCTTCAAAGGAGGCAGGGAAGACGGCTCCAGCACTTCAGGGAGGAGAGGCCATGGGTCATTCGTGTGCAGGGGTTGCTGAAGTCTGGTAAAGAGGTTTTGGGGAGCACAGAAGATGAAAACTTGCCTCTGCAAGGCCACAAGGAGCCAAACAGAAAAGAAGGAAGAGTTGCACAACCTTGATTCACTTGTGAGGGTTTTTAGAGTCGATTCGAATGCACAGGAGTTTGTAACTTTCTGCACAACACCTGGCTGCCCAGGATAGAGGCAAGGATGAAGGCAAGACTTCAACCACAGGGGAATAGCCATTCAGCTGAGAGCAAAGGGGGATGGATGGAGGCTTGGTATCACAAAGGTGGTTCTTAAACAAAAAAAAAAAAAAAAAAAATCCAGAGTCACTGGGCAAGAGCTGTATGGGAAGACCACCCTTATGAATATGTGTGAATGTGAATGGTTACAATGAAGAGAGAACACCTACCACTATCCCTCCCCCCCCCACCAAGTTGCTTGCATGTGTCTGCTTCACTGACTTACCTTATAAAGGGTTCCGCATCTTCTTGATCTCAGCTCGATGGTCTCATGGCTGTTGTTTCTTTTGTTCTTGGCTTCCCACCATCCTCCGTCAACCATGATACAGCTTCCCAGACTCAAGATGGTCACCTAACTCTACTGATCTGCCTACCACCTCTTACCAGGTCCTGAGACTGTGAGCACATGTATTTCCCCTTTTCTTATTCTTATTTTTTAACCTCTTTTGAGACAAACCCTGGTTGTGATTATCTAGCATTGAAAAGTATTCAGGAGACTGAGTGGGGTAGGAGGATTTTAAGGTTTAGGCATGGGCTTTACACAATGAGCTCCGGAATAGAAAGACCTTTAATTTAAAAAAGAAGATTAACAAATAAGAGGAAAATGAAGAGCTGTGGTGAAGAGGGAACACTTACCAATGGTTGTCTGTATTGTCCTCTTGTCCAATTCCACTGTAAAAGCACGATGGACTAGCTAATGAAAACTCATGTTAACATGAAAGTTAACTTATAAAACACACCACTTGAATGTTGTAGACAGAGTTTCAGTTCTTCCAAAGCAGATGTTTTAGTTGCTTATTCTAACTTTCCATAAGGCTCATTATTAATATGGGGATGATATGAATGAATAAGACAAAGGTAAAAGATGGAAGTGTCTTCCATGGAGTTGCCTTTCAAGCCTCTCAGTTTGGCCAACCTGTTCTGTCCTAGATGACTCTCATGTTAGTGTGCTGTCCTGAGGTCCATGGCTCTTCTCATCACCTTTCTCCAGAGCCTTTGAGGCACTATAGCTGCAATGTATTCTATAGCTTCTCTCTCTCTCTCTCTCTCTCTCTCTCTCTCTCACACACACACACACACACACACACACACACCACATCAGAAGCTCTACACATACCTCCCGATCCCCTGTGCCTAGAACTGCCCCCCCAGCCTGGATCTGACATGAACTTCTAGAAGGCAGGAACTCCATCCAAGTGTAGACACGGTGGCTGGCACTTGACAGATACTGAAACAACGAAAGTGAGAAACATGATGAGCAGGGAAAACTGAGAACCTAGAGAGAAGGGCAGAGATGCATACAAGCACTTTTACTCTGAGCTTGTGTGTTACGAGTAAGTTTTTTCCCCCGCCGCCGGTCCCACAGCCATGCCAGCCCCAATTAACACACCGAGACTCTGTATTAAATATAACGTTGTTGGCCAGTTACTTGTTTCTTATCAGCTAGCTCTGTCTTAAGTATTGACCCATTTCTATTAATCTAAGTACTTTCACATGGTCTCATCTTACCGTCCTGTTCTCTCCAGACTCTCCATGCTGACTCCTCCTTACTACTGGGATCTGCTTGTCCCCCAGAGTTATGATTAAGTCACTTGCCTTGTGAAGTCAAAACAGCAAAACTAGACTCCATAGAATGCCCCAATTAGTCTGGAGGGAACCCGGGGTGGAGGGTGGGGGCAGAGGGTGGGAGTTGGAGGGGGAGTGGAGAGGAGCAAGTGCTAGCACAGTGTCACATGGTACCATTGTTCTAGAAGGTCCATCAAGCAGACTGCTACAATTCTTCATATTTCCAAGGTAGGACCAGGCATCTTCCAAGTGGGCAGTTTCTGTAACAAACGCTGTCTTATTTTTGTGGTGGCTCTTTCTCTCTTTTGTATCTGTCCTGGAACATGCTAGGTAGAACAGTGACCCTAGGACTCATAGAGACCCACTCGCCTCTGCCTCCCAAGTGCTAGGATTAAAGGTGTGCGCCACCATGCCCAGATCTAACACTTACCTTAATTCAGGAACTTAGAAACAAAATAATGCAAGCATGATTGGGTGTACTGAGGGAGGGATTCTTTATCTAACCAATTTTGTTATTGCAAATGTTCAGTGACAACAAAGGACAGAATAATATCTGATGTCACTGGCCTGCTTACTTCATTTATTCTCCCTGATCTTCTCCAGGTGCCCTTACTGTGCTCTTAATCCTGCCTGGTTCACCATGGATAGTGTCAGAGCTTATATGGACTATGTCAATAGCCCAAGGCACCAGCATCTAGGCATGGAAACTCTCTGATTTGCTACAGCCAGCCTCAGAATGGGAGATTGCCTCTTCCTTGCTAAATACTACTGAGTCATTTTGGCTTTGGGTGTAGCGCCCACGCTACAATCTGTTCCACGAATCGGGCGAAGGCCTAGAGATTGAAATAAAGACAAGACAGCGGGTCATTCGTTCAATGGCAAAGTCGGAACGCCAAATGCCGAATGCCGTTTATTGAGGGGCAAGAACGGGCTTAAATACCGACTTATAGCACAGTGGAAAATTACAGGAATTTTTTGGCTTAGCTCCTCCTTGTGTTGTCACGAGGTGTGTGCCACAAGATGTGTTGCACGAGGTGTGTGTCACAAGATGTGTTGTCACCAGGTGTGGTATCAAAACAGGAAGAGTACCAACAACAGCCTTGGGGCAAGGAGTTCCCGCCAACAGCTTCAGGCTAGCTCAAGGTGCCTTGGGGTCCTACATTTGGGAATGTTAACATAGGACCCTGTCATTCTTCATCGTTCCTATGCTCCCGCCCACCAGGAATAAAAGTGTGCTGTGATAATAAGATTTTCATGAATAATATTGATAGAATTAATATAACATTGATAGATGAAAGGCAAAATATATAATATGTATTCTCCAATGATATGATTATTCTCCTTATTTGGAGAATAATCTATTACCACTGGAATATTAAAGGGGATAAAATATAAGATCACAACATCTGGCTCATCTATTTTATTTAAAATATTATGTATATCATATGTGTATATATTGATCAGGCCAGGGAAAAGGACATGCTTCTTAAAAGTACAAACTAGGAATATATTGGTAAGTCTGTGAAAGCAGAAAACGCCTATCAAAGCTCTTAGTAAACCTTTGGAGGTTGGTTAAAAGTACACTCCCAGCTTCTTTCCAATAGCTACCTCCAAGAAGCAGAGTCTTTCTCTCTCTCTCTCTCTCTCTCTCTCTCTAGTCTTTGACTTCCCTGCTGGTCTGTTTTGACCAGAACAATGTAGCATAAGTAATACTGCATACTTCCCATGGGTAGAACCACTAGAATGCCATTGCTTGTGACTGTGTGAGTAAGCCTAAGAGGATGAGAGCATACTGAAGGGACAAGACCCTCACCTGGCCCCCTGCTTTAGCAGCCATGGCAGTCTGCAGCAAAGACTCAGCAAGATGTACTTGCCTGTCCTTCCCCGACCTCCTAGTCACCAGGAGGTTAGATACCCTCCATGTGGCAAGGAACCAATCAGAAGTTAGCTGGCGGGCTCTGGGCATGCTTTAGAGTGTTTTATGGTAAAAGTGTAACAGTGATGTGCAGAGCATAGCAACCGCCCTGGGAGGGTCTATATGCCATAGCAACCAGTTAACCAATCAATACAGGACAGGCCGCCCAAGCCTGGAAGTGCATCAATCCTGAGACTGTTGTGTAGACATTCCCCTTACACACCCCCATAAATTCCCTGCCTCGAGGGTCCTTCTCACTCCACCAGCCATGAGGAACAAATGGACAAAGGACCCCCAGTTAAGGCAGTTAACATGTTAAACAGTAAAAGACTCTGCTTTTGTATCAGAATGGGTCTCTTGGTGATTTGGGAGTTCCCAATCTACATTTGCAATCCTCCTCAGAAATCAAGAAAGAGCATCCTATTACAACTATTATACTCCTGGCCGAGAAATTTCCAGCTAGGAAGGACTTCTCTCTTCTCTACAAATGAATATCACATTTTCCAATTTTACTATAAGCATCTTCATGTCGTGGGATAAACAATAGTAGCTTTTATTGAAAATAACTTACTCCTCAGTTTTCCTAAGGACATCATGCCTTTATTCTTAGGATATTTAGTTATGTTCTTTTTTCCTTACCAGGAAGTCAGAGGATTCACCTGATGCAAGACAGGGCTTTTGAGGACATTTTGAAACAAACATGCTTGGGTTTGAAGTGGGAAGGCCAGTTCTCATTTCCAGAGCCAGCTTCTCGGTGAGTTTAAGCAGCCTGTGACAACTCGCCAGTATAACTTATACTTTAAAGGCACTTGCTTCTCTATAAACCATACCCATGGTTTACACTGGACAGAGAATGTGTTGCAGAGTCCAGTGACAACCGCCTGGACCCAAGGCACCTGTCTCCCTTGTCCAAATGAATCTTACTTGCTGGACTACCTGTTGGGAATGGGGAATGACAAAAGGTAGAAAGAATTTTCTTCCCTTCTAGAGATGGAACACTTGATCCAAATGGTCACCCTCTGACAGGTGCATGACAGTCTACACCCACGATCAAGCAGGATAAAGCCGACAGAGGTATCTTCCTTTAAAAGCATGTAATTCAAGATTCTCGATGCCTAGTCCTGGGGTGGCCAACTGTTCAGAATCAGTTTGTGTGTGTCTGCAAATGGAGGCAGATAACCCAATGAAACTTTCTAAATACCCTCCTTCCTATAAAGACATCTTGTTGACTAATTGTACCCCTACAGATGGAGTATCCTTTGTTCCTCTAAACGGGGTCTAGGAGGCTCTGGTTAAGCCCCCTAGAGAGTCCCTAGGGTATGGAGAACATGTCTTCAAAGAAGGTAAGGTGGGTTTATAGCCTGGGATCTTCTGGAATTACAGGAGGGGGATCAGAGGTTTAAAAAACAAAACAAAAAACAAAAAAGCAAAAACCAAAACAAGGGTAGGTGTAAAGTGGGGAGGGATCTTTGGTTTCTAAACAAGACTCATTCATACACAAAGCTGAGCATAACAGGGTCTATTTGCATATCCTGGTTAAGTCAGGGTGACCCAAGAGACAGATTGTATAGATTTACCTCTAAACTACATATTTGTCAATTACAGCCTGTGCAAATGCTCTGATGTTAGAGGTTCAGAGTTCTCAAGTAAGGAGTCCAGTGACACTGGAGCTGAATGAGTGAGGTGTCATATCACTTCACCGCAGGAGACTCGTAACCCTGTGTACTAATAGCACAGAATATATTGAAGCCATCTCCTTTCTTTGCTTCCTCATAGTCAAACTATTCTCAAAAACTACGTGTTTAAAATTCCCTCACTGCCGTACATCCAGGCTAATAAGGGAAGCTGTGTCATACCACCAGTGTAAAATATCCAACAAACAACAGAACCATTTACCCCATCACCATTGGAGCTGGATTTCAGCAATGCCTGGTCTTTCGTGTGTGGACTCCGATATAGACACCATCTGTTTTCAGTGGCTCGAGGAGACTGCTGTAGCCAAGAATCCCATCAATGCTGATTTGAGTGAAACAGAAGCTGTTCCAGGAAATGTAGATAAGAGAGATGGTTCCCAGGTTAGCAGAAGAAAAGAAAAGAAAGGATGAGTAGAAGCCTTGGAAAGTCACTTATTTAGAGGCCAGCATGGGGCCTTGAGAAGGAGAAAGAAGGAAGGGCCACACGGCGTCCAGGCATACCAGGACCCAGAGTACACAGACCCCTTCTTATCACTCTTGCTGAGATCAGAGAGCTACTTGAGAAAAAAATGCATGAAAATAAATTCTGTGGCAGCATTACAAAACAGAGGGGTAAGTTTGCCAAGCAAACATTTTACTAGCTGTTCTTGAATATTTGTTAAAGTGTGTGGAGATGTGTTGCTATGATTGGTGTAATAAAAAGCTGGACTACCAATAGGTAGACAGGAGAGACAGGCAGGACTACCAGGCAGAGAGAGGAAAAGGAATCTAGACACGCAGGAGATAGCAGGAAACAGGAGGTGCAAGATGAGAATCATAATTTTTTTTCCTGTGGGAACAAAGGCTGTTCCTCTACATGGGAACAGCTCTGAGACTGGATGGGGATATGATAAATCTTGTTGTCTACAGAGTTGATTTATAAAGTTGACAGATGCCTTTTACCTGCTCAAATGTAAAACAAAATCATACATACTGCACATTCCATACTTGTGCTAAGGAAGATATGTACGTTACCTTTAAAACTTGGTGTGTTTTCTGTACAAAAGGACGAGATACCAATGAAGATAAATAGCTCAGGTGGTCCAACCTCTCAGAAGGCCTCTGATGCAGTTTCTTCAAAATTCTACATCCAAAACAACTTCAAAGCTGCTAGCTGAGATGGTCCAGCTTCCAGGAGCAGAGGTGTCTCACTATCATGAAAAGACTTATGTTATCAAAACATTTTAAATGCCATATTCTGTAGGTCATTGAAGTATTTAAAGAACATCTATTTTAAAATATTTCTGTTTGACCTTGAAAACATACCTAGCATGACTATAACTTTGTTATAGATGACCAACTACTAACAAGTCTTTCTTTATTTTCCTTAATTGCTTTCAAGGACTTAAACTTTGCACTTAAAATGATCCACATAGGTATAATATCTTAAATGAGAGTAGAAACATACATGCAGTATAACAAAAATGACCTCAAATTTGTATTAATATACAAAAAACATAAAAATAAAAATTCTGATATTAGTGGTTGTTCAAAAGTAGACTCAACAATCTATCCTTTTATCCCATCATTCTATACTCTGTCCTCCAATATCACCCTTCAGAAGGAGATTCCTGAATTTAATCCCTGAATTTATGTAGCTTTTTCCCCTGACCATGACCAATAACAACTGTAACCAACTCCCCTAAATAATGACAAACATCTATAACCCACCACATGACCAAAAGTCACCTACCCCACCACTTGGAAATATGGATATCATCTTCTCTAGACTGCTTTCTGTTGTTTGGGGACCCTGATAAAATTTGGATAGTGATCAAGTCCTGGGAAAGCTAGCTGTATTATTATTTTTGTTTGTTAGTTTAGTATCTGTGTGATAGGAAAGTATAGATCTTATCTGAAGTCTTAGCTAGCACCAGTTTACTTAAAAAAAAAAAAAAGGATGATGTGCATCAAAGAACCTCTATATGGAGTTTGCTTTCAATATGGCAAAGCTATCCAATTGGGCTAGATACTGCTCTTGCCTTGATTTCTGACAGTATGTTGTCTAAACTGGGCAAACCAGACATAAAAGAAGGCAACTGCCAAACTTTGCCAAGACAAGGTAAGACAGTCCTTCAAAATTCCTGCTTCACAGAAAAGTGTGTTAGATATTCTAGGCCTGTACGCTGAAGATGAATGCCCCAACATTGTAGAGGATCCCTTAGGTGAATGTCCAGGCAGTCAGCTGTCTCTGCCATTCCTGTAGTTTTAGAAGTTGTTTATTTTGCATGTCCTGTTTATTCAGGTTCTGTAAGGAGTACAGGTTTTTCCGCCTGCCGCCGCTGACCTCCTTCCACAGGTCACTTCCGCCCATCGCTCCACCCCCAAATGGGCATGGTCAGTGCCACAGAAGGACTATCTCACTACAGGGTACTATTACATCCTTCTTGGATCTTTGATGGGGTTGAAGATGAGATAATTATTCTTACAGTTTTCCTTATTACAAAACTCAGAAAAATAAACTTAAATAAGAGTAAAGTTTATAGGGTTGAGAAACATAAAAACTTAACTTTATTAAAAAGGCACTGATATGATAGATAATATTGTACTTTTTCTGAATTTGAAAAATACAAATAGAGTAGACATTGTGAATGTAATTCTTACCTGATAATTTTTCTTATGGTATATAGTTTTACTATGTTAGAGTTAAAACCTTTCCTTTTTATTTAGACAAAGGGGGTAAATGTTGTGGGATGTTTGTACACTGTGTGAAGATGTATTTGCTGTAATTGGTGTAATAAAAAGCTGACTGGCCAACAGCTAGGCAGGAGGTATAGCTGGGATTTCTGGGGACAGAAATGAAAGGAGGAGGAATCTATGTATACAGGAGAAGCCAGGGAAACAGGAGGTGCGAGATGGAAGAGAGGAAATGCCACATTATAGAATGCAGATTAATGTAAATGGGTTAATTTAAGTTATAAGAGCTAGTTAGAACAAGCTTAAGCTATAGGCCAAGTGTTCATAATTAATAAGTCTCTTTGTCATTGTTTGGGAGCTGGCTGGTGGGACACAGAAAAGACTTGTAACAACTACCTGGGCTATAGCTCTACTCCCTGAAGTTGAGATGTTAACATAAAATGCAATCACAGCCTGTAATGGCTAATATTGTCAACTAGAGCATCTGGGTTAAATGAAGAGACACACCTCTGGCATGCCTGTGATAAGTTATATAGAGTACCTTAATTAGGGTTAAAAGACCCACTCTAACTGGATGGCATCATTCAATGGGTTGGGGCCCTAGCTAGCTGAGTACAAACATTCAATTCTTTTTGCTCCTCGAGTTTGGAAGCAATGTGATCAGCTGCCTGAAATTCCCACCTTGTGTCTTCCCTGCATGATGGACAGTATTCCCTCAAACTGTGAGCCAAAATAAGCCCTTCTTCCCTTAAGGTGTTTCTGCCAGACATTTTGTAATAGCAATAAGAAACGTTACTATATTGTTAGTTTTCACTAACTTTTTTCTTCTAGACTTTGGACTCTTAACCAAGTAAATTTTATCATCAGATTGTTTTTTGAAAAAATAGACAAGGTTCTTTAAAATATAAACCAAGAGTATATTGGCAAATTCATGAAGCTAGAAGTATATAAACAAAGACTTTATTGAACACTCTAAGTTTGATTAAAAGCAGCAACAGCTTATTTAAATAAAATCCACCAAGAAGTGAGTGTCTTTCTAATCCTCAACTTTGTGATGTTTCGGCAACATCTTTTACCAAGAGAATGTGGAAGAAGTGATACTGCACATATCTGATGAACAGAGCCCTTGGAATTCTATTATTTCACAACTATGAATAAGTCCAAGCCAGCCTCCCAGAAGATAGAATAAAACACTTAGGAAAAGGAACCCCAGCCTTTTCTGAAATCCCAATTCAACCAACTAAAGCCAAACCCAAGAGGGACCTAACTGGTACCACGTACCAAACAATTCCAGCTCAAACCTTGAACCCATAAAACTCAAGCCAATGGTTGTTGTTACAATGAACTGACACCTTACCCTGAAGTTGCTAACTGATTACTCCCAACTACCCAATAACATAATTTTTGCTAACTCATATTTCTTGGCTAAAGAAAAAATATGAGCAAGAATGATACACCTGTCTTTACATTGTGACTCACAGAAGATTTCCATACTATAACATTTGCAGTGTCACGCCACCCAATGTGCACAGGGAATAGATTCAAGAGACTTTGTACTGTACTCTGGTGCCATAAATTGTGATATATGTGTGTATTATTAATGTTGAAGTAAATCATTTAATGATATATTATGATGAGGGTTAAGGTTTTCTACCTATGGGTGTAAAAACATCGTGTCAACACACGTCCATAAACAGTGTAATCAATCACACACCATCTGGGAATTAAAATCTGCTTCAAGATCTAACCCGAGTCAACTTATTAACAAATGAGATATTAACAAATATTAACAAATATATAAAAGGCAAAAAGAAGCATAAAAGAATAGAAAGAAACACATCACCTATGTGTCAGCCCCAAATAATGTCATACCCTGGCAACACCTACATTTCTTTCATGGGTTGATGACCACCCAAGTGTTATAACTAATTCAAGTCCAGACAGGACTTGTCCATTACTAAGCTGAATGCAGAATTGCAAACCTTAAAATCATGATTCTATTGTTCCCCTCTCCTCTGGATCTCTTTTCACACAGGAAACAACCAATAGGCCAGGAAAATCCCTTTGTTTTCTTTCTCCTAGTAACTGAGTTCCTATCTTCTTCAAGGAAGTCTAGCTTTCCAACATTCATCTACACTAAACTTGCTGACTCACTGTGATTAAACAGAAAAATTTCCATACTTTAGTCAAAAGTTCACAAACATGGATGAAACAGTCTGTGTTCCTCCAGAGGTAAGTGGAGAAGCAAAATACGGTATAATCGGGCTAGAGAGATGGCTCTGTGGTCAAGAGTGCTTTCTGCTCTTCCAGAGGACCCAAGCTCAGCTATCAACACTCATGTCTATAGTCTTACAACAACCTGAAACTCTAGCTCCAGGGTATTGGGATGCCTACTTCTGGCCTCTGCAGGTACTCACCCATAAATAAAAATAAAATAAAATATAAATATGATACAGAACATCAGTGGAACAATAATCTCAAGAAAATGACTTGTAAATTAAAATTCTGCCAGGCGTAATGGTGCATGCCTTTAACCCCAGCACTTGAGAGGCAGAGGCAGGTGAATATCTGTGAATCTGAGGCCAGTCTTGTCTATGAAGTGAGTTCCAGGACAGACAAGGCTATGAAGAGAGATCATGTCTTAAAAATAAATTCCCTTTTGCTTCTTGATATATAAAATCAAGGGGCTACTCTTTGAACAATCTGAAATTTAAGTTTCATCATAGATCAACTGTGATGGCTATTTTAATATTTCAAAGAGAGTTTTAATATCTTAATTACTTACTTTTTAAATTGTAATATTTTTAAGGGATAGTCTCAAGATTACCAAACTTCTGGAGGTCAGGCTGGTCTACAAAGTAAGTTCTGGGGTAGTTAGAGCTACATAGAAAGACTTTATCTCCGATAACAATAACAACAATAAAGTTTTTTTTAAGCTTCTGATTGAAAATTAAGAAATCCTACTTTTATCTTAGAATAACCTTTCTGGAGTCTGAAGAATTTACATGACTATTCTTTCTTCTAGAGTCAGATTCTCTCATCCCTGAACTGAATGAGGTGTCAGAGCATGGCCTGCCTATCTAGGGTTCTTTGTTAGATGCAGTGAGTTGATGTTATTAGATTTTGAAGGCTTGTAGTGTCTGGGATCTGCATGATGCTTTCAAGGATCTTAGGAAGCTTAAACTGTTTTCTGAAACTATGGTACTATTTTCTTCTACTCTTATTTTCCCAGAAGTGAATAATGGAGTTTCTTGTCAGAGCCAGGAGGAAGGCCACAAATTCAAGGCAATCTGATGTACCAAGTGAGTTCCGGCTATCCAGTTACCCACCACTATTGCATTTAGAAATAGACAAAGGCACAGCTTGCCTCCCGGCTTTGTCTGATGAGCTCCCCAGAACCTCACTTGCTAGCCTCATCCCAGTTATGCTCCAGGCCCACAGCTCTTCCACTAGCCTTCTCTGGTAAGCCAACCCTCACCAAAGAAGCTTCTTTTTGTAGCAGGTGGAACTTGCTACAAGTTATCAGAACGCAGAGAACAACTGAGAATCGGGTGCCAACCCCAGCTGATACATCTACAACTCAACCCATACCGCTAAAGCTCAGGGAAGATCTCAGAAGATGAGGTGGAAAGATTAAGAGGCTGCTGCAAGATGGTGTCTTCCAGACATGGCATGGAAGCTGTGCCCTTGAAATCTCAGCAACATGGTTGTTTAAACAGGACTTGTATAATGACGCCACCAGTCAGCATGCCAGCCTGAATGGGGAACTCTCTCAGAGCCTTACCCCTTAGATGAAATGCTACAGGAAATCAATGGTTGCTGAGAAAGGGAGAATCAGTCTTCTCCAGGGAAGAGCCCTCTAATAGATTATCCAGTCCCAAGTGGTCAGTCCTAAACACACATATGTATGAGCAACACTAAGTGGATGCAGTGAGATTATGTGTGTGTGTGTGTGTGTTTGTGTGTGTGTACATACACATATACATATGTATACATATTTAAAGAAAGGTCATGAATTTGAGAGGAAATGGGGATGGGAGGAGTTGGAGAGAGGAGAAAGGACGGTTGAGAATGACATAAATACAGTACTCAGGTGAAATTCTCAAAAAAAAAAAAAAAAAAAAACAAAGTTAAGAATAAACGGAGGTGGGGGAATCCAGTTCCAGCAGTCTTTAATAGAACCATATATCCAGACGTTAATACACAATGCTCTTCCAAAGGACTGGAGTTCAGTTCCCAGCGCTCAAATGAGGCAGCTCACCATCACCTGTAACTCCAGCTCTGGCTCCTTCAGCCACTTGTACCCATGTGAGCCTATCCCAACCTATGCACACAGATAAATTTATTAAGAAATAGCATACATTAACGGTTTTGTAAAAATGCAAACTAATGTCACCCAGCCTGAGTTTTTGTTTTGGAAAACATTGACATTTTATGTGAAAATTGTACATGTAGTGGTCTTCAGAGTCTCGGCAACATTGGGCCACCATGATATATATATATATATATATATATATATATATATATATATATATATTTATTATTATTATTTTTTTTAATGCTCTATGTTGGGGACCCAAGTGTCCTATTTGTACCTTCACATCATCACTAATGTCTCACACATCTTTCTTCTTCTTTACTTTTTAAACATACTGACTTATGGGACACAGAGTGAACTTTTTCCAGTCCTAGAGATTAAAGTTAGGTCCTTTGCTGTTGTGTGACACAACTTTTCCTGGGGGAATGCAGCACACACATCTATCTTCCCAACCCCACTTAGGGAACTCACGAAAGACCAAAGTACAGATACCACCAGAGTCCAGTTTGGCCAACCAGAGAGTTTTAGTGGGGTTACTTACAAAGAGTATGGGTGAGGAGTGACTTACAGTATCAGAAATGACTCAAAGACGGTTGCACCACAAAAGCCCACCTTAGCACAGGTGACAGCTCACAAGGTTGGGAACCTGGAGCGCACTGCACAGCCTGCAGGCTAGAGCATCCTTTCCTGTGTCTCTGTTGGTCTAAACCTCTTCCAGGAAGCTCTGCTGCTTTCTGCTTCTTCTAGGAAGCTGTTCTGGCTTCTTTGCAGCTTGGCTTCTCTGGGAGTCTTCTTGGCAGCTCTGTTCCTATTGCTAACTCTGTCAGGGTAAGGGCTAGTGAACCTGCTTTTGAGTTGTTGCCGGTTGTTGTTGTTTGTTTGTTTGTTTTTAAGCTTCCTTGCTTAAGGATGTCCTTGCAGGATGGAATGTTTCAGTCTCAGAGGAGGAAGCTCTAAAACAATATCCCTTTGCCAGGCTAGTCCTTTAAGGCTGAGCTTCTGCGACTTTTCCAAAATGATTTAAAGATTTTTGAGACAAGTCCTCACTACATTGCCACACTCAGCCTGCAGCTGACTTTCTCTGCAGTCCAGTGTGGCCTTGAACTTCATTCTTTTGAGGAAGTGACTAGCTCAGGCCAGCCTTGGACTGCCTAGTAACCAAAAATGACCTTGGCGTTTTAACCCTCCTGCATCACCCTTTTAAGTACATGGCATCATAGGTATTATCCATCACGAGTCTTTTGCTTTTCTGCTGTAATGCCAGGGTCATTCTCATTAACCAGTGGTCAGGCCACACAGTGCTTACTCAAGTAGAACACCACTGATCAGTGTTCTCTGGATTGGAAGGGGAAGCATGACCATGAGTCTTTCTAAGCAATGTCCTTAGTGAGTTTATCAGCTGGAGCATGATGCAGCTCTCTTCTGAGTTCTTAAAGAGAAGCTCCCAACAACTGTGTCCTAACAGTTACCTTTGTTTATGGATAAAATACATTTATTTAAATTTGCAATGAGCTTGTTTTACAAATCCCAGTTCCTTATCCTTTCCCTCCTCCCCATCCCTACTGCCAACCCTCATCCCATCCCCTTTCTGCTCCCTAGGGAGAGTGAGGCCTTCCATGGTGAATCTTCAAAGTCTGTCATATCATATGGAGCAGGGTCCAGGCCCTCCCCCGTATGTCTAGGCTGAGAGAGCATCCCTTTATGTGGGATGGGCTCCCAGAGTGCATTCGTATACTGGGGATAAATACTGATCCACTGCCAGAGGTCCCAGAGGCTGCCCAGTCCTCCTACCACTCATGTGCAGGGGATCTGGGTCAGTCCTATGTTGGTTTCAGCTATCAGACTGGAGCTGCTCTCTCGTCCCAAGCCTCTGCAAGGCACAGAAGTCCGTACCCACTTGTTCACTCTAGCTCTCAACAATTTTATCTTTCTTTTATTTACTAGTTCTGATCTACACCTTTCCCCCCAAGGAAGCTGCTGAGCAGCCCACATTGTCAGCCATCTGGACATGCCAGGATGGAGGATATGGAGGGATGACACACACTGATAACACCAGCATATATATGACAGTTTGGAGGATCTTTAGTTGCCAAGCTGAGAACATAGCAATTTCCAGAGTGGAACACGCAGTAAGATCCAGATTTTAAAAATAAGTAAGTGAAAGATAATAATTAAAAAAGAATTGTGGTGTAGAGAGGACATACATTCACAAGTTTCTGAATTGTCGTCTCTTACCCAATTTCACCACAATGCAAAGCAAGCTACCTAATGGAGAATTGTGTTGCCACAGCAGAGAACTTATAAAATACTTCGCCGAATGAAATAAGCAGATTTTCAGTCCTTTCAAAGCTGATGTTTTAGCCCTTTAATCTAACCCCCTCAAATCAATTTGGGGCTACAATAAATATGACAAATACATACTGTAAGTATTCAGGCATTATGCTGGCCTGCCCATCACCTGACAGAATACACTGGGGAAGGTGCCCTGGTCAGCCCAGGTGCAAAGGACCCCTTTAAAAGAAAGACCCCCGCCTACTTATGCTCTATTTCCTGCTATTCCCCTGGGGGCAAACACGACTTTTCCTGTCTCCCTCTTCTCTTCCCCTCTCTCTCTGTCTCATTGTCTCTTTACTCCCCTAATAAAACTTCTCACTAAGCTCTGTCTGCCAGTCATGTTTGTCATGTATCCCCCCCCCCCATGGAATGCACCAAGGTTTCCCACATGCTTTACTGTAACACACACTGCCCCAAGTGAGCCTCACGAGTTCTTCACCATATCCATCACCCCACTGGGTATCCAGACTACCACAGCCTCCTTCACGGTCTAGCCTGGTGAGCACGCTGACCTCCTTACATACTCCTTTCCCACATCCAGCACTCCACTCTAGCCTGGCTTCAGTCTTCGCTCCAGAGCAGCTCTACGCTTGGGCCAGGAACCTTCCCCCCATCTCCCAAACCACAGGACCTTCCCATGTCACATCCAACCTTTTCAATCAGACCTATCTACCCCATACTCCTGGCCTGAACCAGGAGACACATCCTACATGACAGCCTCTGTTTACCAGGCTCCATCGCATCTAAACCATTTCCTGCCTTGAGTTGTAGCTGACTTTAATCGGGTCAGGACTGGTCTGTCACTAAACTGAATCTAAAACTTCAGCATCTGCTGTTGCCTTCCCCTCTGGATCTCATCTCTCACAGGAAACAGCCAACAGGCAAAAGAGGCTATCTTTTTTTTTTTTTTTTCTTTCACCCACAAAGCTAAAGTTCCTGTTTACATTAAGGACATCTAGCTTTCTAGCACTCAACTACACAGAATTTGCTGACTCACGGTGAGCCAGCAGAGAAAATATGTTACTCAAAGTCCACAAGCGCTGAGGAAACTTCTTTGCCTTTCTAGAGGTAAGTGAACAAACACACACTGGGCTCACGCAGACAACGGGACAGCAGGTAGATAGAGCTTGAAGGGAAGGAACCTTGCCTGGATTCCATGGCACAGGAGAGGGCGGCCGAGGCTGGGGACAAACACCCAGGCAGACAGAGCTTAGCGAGGAGTTTTATTAGAAAGGGCAGGCGGGGGAGGGGAGGAAAGAGAAAAGAGGGAAAGAGACACAGAGATATAAAGAGAGGACAGAAGAGAAGAGGGAGACAGGAAAAGTCCTGGCTGCCCCAGGAGAACGGAGGGGAAGAGAGGAGAGCAGAAACAGAGAGGGCAGAAGGGGGGGGGGTCTTGTTTTTTCTTTCTTTCTTTCTTTTTTTAAGAACTCATACAATTGGGACTGAACAGTGGTAGGGATGGGTACAGAAGGCATCGGAGGGCTGGGAACGGGGAGCAGACTCGATCAAAACAAATTATGTGCATGTACAGATTTCTCAAGCAATAATTAATAAATAAATAAATAAATAAATAAATAAAGCCAGGTGGTGGTGGTGCACACCTTTAGCCCCAGCACTCAGGAGGCAGAGGCCGGTGGATCTCTGTGAATTCAAGGCCAGCTTGATCTACACATTGAATTCCAGGACAGCTAGGGCTGTTATACAGAGAAACTCTGTCTTGCAAAACCAAAATCCAAACCAAAACAACAACAACAACAAACAAACAAACAATAAAACAAAAATGAAGCATGACCCGTGCTTAGAATCCCAGAACTCAGAGGCTAGAGGCAGGAAGGTCAGCAGATAAAAGTCCAACCTTGGCTACATAGTGAGTTAGAGGACTGGCATCCACATTTCTCATGAAGAGGCGGGGGAGGGGGTGGAGGTGGGAATTGGGGGGTGGGGGACTGGGGGAAGAGTAGAGTAGGGGGCAGCTAAGATGGCAGGTGCTTGAGGAGTAGGCACAAATCCCCAGCTTGATTATTAGTACCCTTAGGTCTCAAATGGCTGAGGTGCCTATTTAACATACATACCAAAGCAGACCAGGCCACCGGGTTCTCCCAGCATCCCTCGGTCACTAACCGTTACAGGATATGGGTGGCCTACCTCCCCCCCCCCACACACACACACACTCTTGCCCTGCTCTCTACCTCCACTCTCCAGCCCAGAGGTTGGACTGCCCTCCCCCCTTCCCTAAATAACCCAACCATTGTGGTTCCCTGGCCTTTCCATCCCCCCTTTACCCTCTGTCTCCTCTCCCCCCTCCCCCCATCTTCTCACATGGCTCCGGGTCATGTCCACTCAGGACTCTCCCTGATGTCCCTGCTTCTTACTATGCTCTCCCTTTTAGCTACAATAAACCTTCTCCTCCACCATACCTAGGAGCAGTCACATCCCTGTCCCTTTTATTTTATTTTTTCAATCGTCTGGGAGTGCCATAAGTGAGTTCCCTCCCCAGGAACCTGGCCCCTGGGAACCAAGCTGCTGGCCTGACTCCACTCCTAAGGTATGGAGGAGGGGTCATTTGTTTCTGCTGGCTTTTGCCGGCCACAGAATTGGATTCTTGAGCCTGCCTCTTTTTCCTTAGCTAATGGCCCACCTCTCCCGGCATACTCAGTAGGTAGCCTCTCTCTGGCTCCTGGCTCCCTTTGGGGCACCCGCCACGTGGGCGTATTCCTGCTACACCTTCTGGGGCCACACCACTTGGGCAATTATACTTACTGAGACACTTGGTTCTCCTACTGGGACCCTCTCTTTTCCTAAAGCCTCTCACAGTGCACCTCCACAGCTGTTTCCTCCTCTGCCTGTTCTAACCACTTGCCTCTCCCCTCTCCAGGCAAAGAGTCCCTACAGAGCGCGCTGCTTTCCTAGTGAAAGCCGCACACCCGCCAATGTGCCAGGAAGCTTCCTCTCACTTGATTGGCCCCTATCACATGGAAAGGGACGCCTCTCCTCTGTGATTTCTCCCGGACTGGAAAGCCCAGGATGGAAATTCTTGTCACACTTTGTGGGAGAAGCTAGGGAAGTGAGGCTGAGGAGCCATGCCAGGGCTGCCAAGGGCTTCCCACCCGCCCGCTCAGGGGCCAGCCACAGCAGCAGGCACCCTGCGGGGCAACCTGAGAAAGTCACCAGTCCTCAGCCATGGCCGTGGTAGGACTGAAACCCTGTGGCCCTGGAACCTCTTAGGGCTCACTGATAAGTCAGAGCCTCACCTGTGGAGCAGAATAAACAGGCCTGGAAAACGGAGAGGGAGGAGGGAGTAGCAAAGGATCCAGGGCAACAAGCCATCAGTTAGTTCATTGTGCCTGAAACAGAAAGAAATGGCTTTCTCTCCAGTAAACAGGCCAGGGGCTGTTGACATTATGGGGTATGGCTGTGGTTTCTTGCAAAGGGAGTGGGAATGCCTGGCCTCTGCTCAGAGGATTACAGCAGCCTGGTCTCTGTGGAGAACTATTGCATGGGTGGTAACTGTCCACCAACATGCCAGTAATGAAAAGGAGTCTTGAAATGAGCTTGGCAAAACGCTCCGTGACCCTGTTGGGAACGGGCAAAAGTCACGCTTCAGACTCCATTTTACTTGTAGGGTGAAACAAAGTTCAGGTTCCCAAGCCCTAGGGCAGCTGGGAACTTTCCGTAGCTGACCCACCTCCTCTCTAAACCATAGACATACTCATTATGCATCTTTAGCTCTCTAGAAATGAAATGGCTGTTCCTAATGACAGAAGGGACAAATGAATCTGATTGGTTGCACTAGGTTTCCACATCACCCCCCAAATGCCCCTCAGTTCCAATCCTCTCTCCTGGTACTATTCCCTTCACCCATGTGTGCATAATCCCCCATTCTCATCCTCACGAGCATCCAGTATACCCACAAAATCTATTCTAGTTTTCCTTCCCAGGAAGATGTATGTATTTCCCCGTGGGCCCTCCTTGTTTCTTAGCCTCTCTGGGCCTGTGGATTGTAGCATGATTATCCTTTACTCAACAGATAATGTCTACTTATGACTGAGTACCTACCATGTTTGTGTTTCTGGGTGCAGGTTACCTCATTCAGGATGATTTTTTTCTAGTTCCATCCATTTGCCTGCAATTTTATGATGTCACTGTTTCTTTTTCTTTCTTTCTTTCCCTTTTTAAAAATTGTTGTTTTGTTCTTTGTTTTTTGAAGACAGGGTTTCTTTGTGGCTTTGGAGCCAGTCCTGGAACTTGCTCTTATAGACCAGGCTGGCCTCTAACTCACAGAGATCCACCTGCATCTGCTGAGATTAAAGGGGTGCGCCACCACCGCCCAGCTTGACGTCATTGTTTCTAATAGCTGAGTAATATTCCATTGCATAAATGTACCACATTTTCTTTATCCATTCCTCTGTTGAGGGACATCTAGGTTGTTTCCAGTTTCTGGCTATTACAAATAATGCTGCAATGAACATAACTGAGCAAGGGTCCTTGTGGTAGGATGGAGTGTCCTTTGGGTGTATATCCAAGAGTGGTCTTGAGATAGATGGATTCCCAATTTTTGCTCACAGAAAATTTTGCTCACAATCAGGCAGAATTGCATGAATACAAATTAGATCACTGACATTTGCAGAACCACATCCTGACACAAAGGCTACCATGACCTTACATAAATAAAAAAAAAAAAAAAAAAAAAAAAAAAAAAAAAAAAAGAAAGAAAGAAAGAAAAGAAAGAACACACACAAACCAAGAAAGACCTTTTTACTAGGTCATATGCCAGTTTATAGCCCCTTGTTTATTATTCTGTGGCCAACCACAGTTGTTTCAAAATAGTTATGTTAAGATGTCTCAGTTTGCCTTGACATTTTCCCTTGCCTCAAACTGCTTGAATACCCACTCAGTTCACTAGAGTTATATCCACTCCCATGGCAATATCTCTTTGCAAATAAACTTCCCATTTATTTATTTGGGTGAACCTTTTACCCTTGTTACTTAGGTTCACAAACCTCTGAGATACACTCCCACACTAAATCAGGCATTTTCCACCAAGGATACTTTGAACTGTGAGGAGTTTTACCTTTGTTCACACCAGTCAGTCCTTTAAAAATTGAAATGGCCTTCCTGTTCTAATGCTCCAATACTGGCTACTTGCCAGTGCAGTAAGAGCCCGCCTCCTTATCCAGGACATAAAACCTCCCCCAGCAGGCAGGCATTCATCTGCTCTCTCTCAGAAAAGTCTCTGCAGGAGCCATGGCTACGTTTGTGGAGCTCAGTACCAAAGCCAAGATGCCCATTGTGGGCCTGGGCACCTGGAAGGTGAGTGCATGGTCTTGGGGGTGGGCTTGGCATGTTCCCCTTCATTGCATAGCATCTGTGTTGGGTCTGGAAGCCCAGAGCTGTCACCCAATTCTTTCATTTGGAGCTTATTTGGATTGCAAATTTCCTCTTAGAACTTTGAGCCTTTCCCAGAATTGGCTGGCAACTATCAGGCTTCAAGCTGGTACTATACTTTGGGAAGAAAATGGTTTTCGGGGTAGATATTTTCTCAGAGATCTTTTCCTTGGGACACAGAGGCTCTCTGTTGGATTGTTACTGGCTGAGTGACAGAGAGGAGAGAGTTCTGAACTGCTCATAATACAAGACTCTATGCAGGCATCCCAGTGGTTGGGGGCTTGGGGATAGGCAGTCTCAAACCCCAGCCCAGGCTACTGAACCGGAACCTACTCTTCTCCAAGACTCCATGTGACTCCCTGACACAGTAAAATCTGAGCAGCCTGAGGACTACAGAGCCTGGGCCAGGAGGGGCATCAGCTCAGGTTCTGTCCTGACTGTGTTAATCTCTCCTGGCAAGTTGTTCCATGACCCATCCCAGTGTCCAGTGAAGTCAGTTTCTCAGCCTCTCTTGGGACAAGGCTGACATCTTGTAGCTGCTCCCTTCTGACTTCGCCCTTAGTGATAACACTACAATAGCCAGCTCAGTTTACAGGAGCTGTTTTTAATTTAGAGTTTGATTTCTCGAGACAGGGTTTCATCCTGTAACCTAAACTGGCCCCAAAGAAACTTGGGGTAACCCTCCTGCCTCAGCTTTTTGGATGCTGGGATTATAGATATAAACCTTCATCCCTGGATCATGAGCTATTTGGGAACCCTTCTCTCCTGACTCAGACTTATCTCCAGTCCTCCTCCTCTGTTTCTGTTTTCTTCTTCACACAGATCCCTCTTTGGTTTGGTGCTAGATTGAAATCTCCCCCTAGAACAGCAAGACTTGCAAATAAATTACAAATTTCACATTCCATCACGGTAACAAATAATCACGAACCTCCAGGGAATCTACTTGCCCTGAATAAATTTAGAAGAGATGAACATTCAGAATTTCACAAGCGTTGTAAATATTGTGAGGGAGTTGTTTTCAAAGGGAGGAGATGGTGCTGTGGAATAATCCTTCTGTTCATGGTAAGGATGGGTTCCTTTCATTGTTAATTAAAAAAAAAATGAGTGGCCAATGGCTAGGCAGGTTTAGGGGCAGAGAGAATGCTGGGAGGAAGAATTGAAATGGCTTAATTCAAGTTGCAAGAGCTGGCTGTAAAAAAGTCTCAACTATCAGCCCAGATTTATAATTAGTAATAAGTTTCTGTGTGATTGTCTGGGAGCAGCTAGTGGGATAGAAACCTCTGTCTGTAAGATGGTGCAGCTGTAGGACTCTGCCTATCAGTGAACATGCAGGAGGGGTGGGGCTTTGAACCTGGACCCCAGTGCTTTTGAGTTTCTGGCTATACCCGTGATGGTATAACTGATCTCTCCTTTATGTGCATCTCAAAGTCTGATACTTACAAAGAATTTTCAGATTTTTTGATCGGTGCTATTTTTATTGTTTGAGAGTCTTATGTGGCCCAAGTTGGGCCCAACTCATTACGTGGCAAAGACTGGCCTTGAACTCCTGATTCCTCTACCTCCCAAATGTTAAGGTTACAAACATGGGCCCCCACATCCAGCAGGATGATGCTTTGTTTTGAATGAGAGGGCAGTGTGCCCCAATCTGGCCTCAGAGTCATTACCCTCTGCCTCCGTGCCTCTCGTGGTGGGATTACAGGCACCCAACACTGCGTGAGTGCCCAGTGCTTGTTTTCCTCTGCCAGTGTCTGGCTTGGCTAGGTTAGATCAGAAAGTGATATTTCTAATGTTCCCTTTTCTCCCTTTGTCTTCTTTTTCTTATCAGTGGTGGGAAATTGAATATTATAAAGTTTCCTATCTGTTCCTTTTCTGAAGCATTAAGTAAGTATTGGTTACATCAACCCAGCCTTACTAAGTGCTAGGTGATATGCTAAAAAGTTCAGTCTTATGGCAAACAAACAACACAAACGTCTCAAGAGGCAGGCCCAATACTGTTGTTGTAATTTGTTGTCGAGGTTTTTAGAAGCTGAGCAATCTGCTCAGCCGTATACTGTATCATGGCAGAGCAGACTAGTTTGCAATGACTATTTTGAGGTCCTTCGAACAGTCTGGAGTCTGAAAATCCTTCTTGGTCCCTTCAGAATGTAGTTTTCAGCCTGGCCTTCAACAAGTTGCAAGGGGAGCCATCCATCACTCTCAGAAACTGGAGATCAGTCTGGATTAGCAGACAACTAACAGTTAACTGGAATAGGACATGGGTGATAATCATTACAATGACATGTGTATTAAGAGAGTGATGAAACCCATCACTTGTATGGTAACCTAAAAATGAAATGCCCACTTGGAATTAAGACCCCAGCAAGGGTGTGGATTTGAGAATATGGACTATGTGGACCCTCTAAGAGGCAACGGGCCTTGGGACTATCTGTCTTTTCCATTGTCTTTCAGTCTCCACCAGGCAAAGTCAAGGAAGCTGTGAAGGCCGCCATCGATGCTGGTTATCGCCACATTGACTGTGCCTACGCCTATCAGAATGAGAGTGAAGTAGGGGAAGCCATCCAAGAGAAGATCAGAGACAGGACTGTGAAGCGGGAGGACCTCTTCATCGTCAGCAAAGTACGAAGGCTCGATGGCCAGCTTGGCGGGCAGGACTTCAAAGCAGGCGAAAGCTGTGTGTGGCCAGCTTCAAGAGCTTATCAGCTGTTCCTCTGCACCTGCTTGACTCCTAACCCTTTCCCCTCTGTCTTATACTATCTCTATACAGACTTTCACACACAGACACGCCCGCTGTTGGAGTGGTCACACCTGTATATACTCATTGTCACTCTTCACGGGGCCTCACCAGCCTGGGGATAAGGAAGTAAATACTAAAAGGGCCCGCTGCACCTAATGGCATCCTAATGCTTGAATTTTAAGAACCACCCAAAAACTCCTGCCCTCTGAGATGTGAGAGCCAAGGAAAGGCATAGCACAGGAAGACAAAATTTTAGTCAGTGGCCGGCCAACTGTGTTAAACGACCAAAGAAACAAAGAGAATACCAAGGGCATGGAAGACTTAGGAAACGGTCTTGACTTGATGAGAGCTGGTGACCTATTTGTTCAGTTTCACACGAGGAACGGACAGCTGGAGTGACTGTTTCACAGAGCACAGGGGACTTGGGCTCCAGGTTCTCCCCATATCCTTCAGGCCCTACCTGTTACAGAGTATGGCTGGCACACCCTGTCCTCTACTCCTGAACTCTCCAGCCCAGGGGCTGGGCTGCCCTTGCCCCAGAGGCTCTTCCCATATAATGCAGACATTTTGGTTACCTGCCCCTATTTGAACCTTTGGTCTCCAGGCTGCTGCGCCTCCTTCCTCCTCTTCCTTCACCCTCCTCCCAGTGCCCAGCTCAGCCTGGTCATGTCCACTCTCTCTCAGATGTCCCTCCTCTATCTATTCTTTCCCTTTTATCTACAATAAACTTCCTCCTCCATCATACCTAAGAGTAGTCCGTCCTTTGCTTGCTTTCTTTCTTATTTATTTATTTTTCATTCACCACTGGATTGCATTTCTAGCTAATTTCATTGTAAGTGAATGACCTGTCCCAGGATTTAGAAACCACGAAAGGGGAAGAGTGACTGTGGTGTGTGTGGCCCTTTCCTCCAAATTCCCCCTTTTTTTAAAAAAAAAATTAATTTTTATTTAAATTAAAAAGTACCTTATTTTACATACCAATCCTTCCCATTTTACCATTCCCCCAACAATCCCCCCATCCCACTCCCATCCACTCTCAGGGAGAATGAGACCTCACATTCTGGATCATCAAAGTGTGTCACATCATTTGGGGGCAGGGCCTAGGCCCTCCCTCATGTATCTAGGCTGAGACAGTATCCCTCCATGGGGAACGGGCTCGCAAAGTCCATTCGTGCACCAGGGATAAATACTGGTCCCACTGCCAGAGGCCCCATAGACTGCCCAGGCCAACCACCTCCAAATTCCTAATGCCCTCTTATCACACCCTACAGCTGTGGCCCACCTTCTTTGAGAAAAGCCTGGTGAAGAAATGCTTCCAGAAAACCCTCTCGGATCTGAAACTGGACTATCTGGACCTGTATCTAGTTCACTGGCCACAGGGGTTCCAGGTTAGAGCTGCTCTTTGCCTCATCTCTACTTTCTGGGAGTTGCCACAAAAACAACTATTGAGCCAAGACTGTGACACTTGGCAGGGACCAAGTAGGAGATCTTTTTTATTTATTGATTTTCTGGGCATGGGTGCTTTGGCTACATGTATGTATGTGCACCAGGTCCCTGAGTCCTGGAGCTATGGATGGTTGTAAACCACCATGTGGGTGCTGGGAACCCAACCCAGGTCCTCTGCAAGAGCAATACGTACTCTTTTTTTTTTTTCCTGCTGAGCCATCTCTCTAGTTCCCAGAAGATCTTGAGCAGAGCAGAGGGGGGAAAAAGAGCCTGGTGTGGAGTGGAGACTGGGGCAACAGGTGGTACTTGCTCAGCCTCATGCTGGGTTTTATGCAACTGTGTTTGAAGAAACAGCAATTTCTGCTAGCTCAGATAGATTGCAGTCATCTCCCTGTTGACTCCATGCTCAGGAGTGCCCTGGGTAAGATGTCTTGGGATACTCTTGCATAAGTCCCTGTAAATCAAAATATGCCAGGGGAGAGACCTCCACAATATGGTGGTAATGGCAGTTAGGCAGTCTACCCCAAAGAAGCGCTCTACAGTGTCTAGGGCTCTGCTTCCAAGAGTTGGAGGGATGTGCCCTCATGAACAGCTACAGTGACAGTGGCATGGTCTCCAACACTCAAGCCTTCTGAAGGTGGCGAAGTCAAAGTCAAAAGCTGACTCCTCATTTCTCCCAGATAACCATACTCTCCTGATAGAACTTTTGTCTAGCAACTTTGAAATTAAAATTCCTCCAAGTTTATACTGGTTAATTTCTAAGGTGATAATGATGACTTTTATAATATACTAATGGATCTGGAGGCCAGAAATAGGGGGCTCACATCCCATGGTAGATTGGTACAGAAATTGATTGAGGGTTACTGTTTTTATGTGAGTGTTCCAGAGTTTGAGCAAATGCTATGCAGACATGGGCATTTCCTAATGCACTGTCCTGAGACATCTCTTCACAGGTATCTAAATGCAGATTCCAGTGAGCTTTTTGTTTTTTATTTACAGGCTGGGAATGAGATATTCCCCACAGATAGTAAAGGCAAACCTCTCATGAGTAAATCCACATTCTTGGATGCCTGGGAGGTAGGTTTTAACTTGTTTCAAGGGTGTTCGGAGCTAATGTCTTCTGTCAGGTCACCTTGAGACTTCATGCTGGTGTGAAAAGACTCTAGTGCTTTGTATACAACTTCAGGACCATTATTCTCCCATGTCCCCCGCCCCTTTAATGTGTGTGCAGAGGTACTTGGAAAGTCAGAGGACAGAAGTAGGTTGATTCCTTCTAGCAAGCAGGTTCCAGGGATAAAGTACAAACCTCGGGGAACAGAATCCAAAAGAGGGGAAGAGTAATAAATGAGTGTAAGGAGGGCAAGATGGGCCATACAACCTACCCAAACTTGACCCAGGACACAGAAGACCATTCACCGTACCTCCCTGCCCACTGGACTTTCTTGTCTCATCAATATTCAGCTGCCCTGACTAGTAAAATCTGTCCTCATCCATGCATGACTAGTAAAATCTGTCCTCACCCATGCATGCTGTGGTCTTCAACTCTGTCTACTAAATCTCCAGGAAGAGTTCCGGGAAATCTTGAGAAGCCAGGGGGTGAAACCCACACATCCATTTCCTTTATCGCCTTCAGAAGGTGCAAGGAGCAGCCAAAGACGAGACACCATGTGTCAGCTGAGCACACCTTGCTTGTCCCTGCCTCTAAGCCCTTGCTCCTCCTTCCCCCAACCTGTTCATGTTTTCACTACCTTCCTTCATGTTGTTTTGTTCTCAGGCCCAATTTAACAGTCCCCTGGGATCAGAGAATCTCATCCTTACCCTCCTCATCCCTGTGCTATCTGAACTGTCAAACAAGCCGTGGTAGCGTAGCCCTGAGGCTGATGGCTCAGGGACTGAAACCCTAGTACATGAACGGGGCTGTTAGAACCCCAAGCAGGAAGTAACACACTGTATATGTTTCCATTCTGGAAACAGAATATAAACAAGAACTTAGACTGAAGGGATTGAAAATTCACGTTTAATGTGTTTCAGATCAGATAATTAGCTTTGAGAAGTTTAAAACAAGCTTGTTGTATTTAGGTAATAAAGAAACCCTAGATCCTCAGGTTGATGCAACAGGGTTGGACAAATCGCCAGTGGTACAGACGTCAGGCCACCCATGTCTAGACTGGATGTCACGGCCCATTTATCTGCAAGGTTTCCTTACTGCGCACTTGTAATCACAGCTAGCTATGTTAGAGGCTAAGGCAGGATGATCAAATCCTGCCTGGACTGCGGAGTAAGTTCAAGGCCAGCCTGTCTAACTTAGAGAGAGCCTACCCCAAAATCGAAAAGTGAAAAGGGTATAGAAACTAGAGATGCAGCTCAGTGGGCAGACACTTCTCTAACACAGGAGGGGCCACCAACTCAGTCCCTAACACCACAATATAAAATAGCCATCATTCCTTTCCTCACATCGTGGGCCATTTCCTGGATAACCCATGTCACTCTGTTTCAGTCACTCTGGCCTAAGAGCAGATAGCAAATAAAACCTCCACTTTCCTTTCTTGGTTACTTACACTGATCTGGGGAGGGCTAGAAGGGCTAGAACCAGCCAGGGAGTACACCACAGTCTAGCTGGAAATTCCCTTTAGTCCTTCACTTAACCTTGCCATGCAGGAGCCATTCCTGGTATCCAAGGACTCAGCCAAACCAGCATCCCTGTATCCTCCTACAACCATCTAACCAGTATCCCTTCCTGTGACAGGGCATGGAGGAACTGGTGGACGAGGGGCTGGTGAGAGCCCTGGGTGTCTCCAACTTCAACCACCTGCAGATCGAAAGGCTCCTGAACAAGCCCGGACTCAAGCATAAGCCAGCGGTTAACCAGGTAAGTTGGCTTAGGTGAAGGCCCCCGCTCTGGGACTGCCTCACCTTGGGAGGCAATGTCCATACTCTCTACTGAGCCTCGTCTCTGAGGTCTGTGTTCAGGATGCGCAAGCAGATGGGAGGCAGATTGGGTCCAATTCGCGTAGTCTGTCAATGATTTGTGTTTGGCCTTTGTTTGTTTGTGTTTTCTTGTGTGGAAGAGTTCTTTTGAGCCACTCAGAAAGCAGGCCTACTTCCCATGACGGATGGAGGTGTTTTCTCTTGCAGATCGAGTGTCACCCATACCTAACCCAGGAGAAACTGATCCAGTACTGTCACTCCAAGGGCATTGGCATCACAGCTTACAGCCCCCTGGGCTCTCCAGACAGACCTTAGTAAGGCCTCAGAGCGGTGGCTCCTTCTTTTATCACTTAAAATTAGCATTTCACAACTTATCACTATTAGTATACATTTTCAAGGCAGGAGGCAAAACGTTATCAATGGCAATGTGTCTGGCAACCTAATTGAGACAGTAAAAATGTTACTGTGTCTGGTCCCCTGGAATACTCCACTTTCTGCCATCCAGCCATGGGGCTAAAACTCTAGAGCCTATGCATGAACCCAGGGAAAGACACAAAATTTGCAGTCACCCCACCTGCCCTGCAGAGGAAAAGCCTGCAATGCCCACCTTGACTCTGAGCTGGAACCGATACTCGCTGACGATGCTGCTCACTGACATGGAGCTGTCCATGGTGGTTTTCACTCCAGTCATATTTCTTCCTCTAGTGCCAAGCCAGACGACCCTGTAGTACTGGAGATTCCCAAGATCAAGGAGATTGCTGCAAAGCACAAGAAAACAGTAGCTCAGGTAACATGAAGTGTTTTTTTTTTTTTTCTTTTAACCACAAGCCAATTTATTGTAGTCATGTATTTAACTGTTGCTTGCTTTTAATCCCTTGGAGAGGGACAAAGGGGGATAATGAGCCCATTGGAAGTTCCGGAAACTAATTCCAGTATCGGTGAAGCAAGGACGGCCTCTGTCCATCAGCTTCCTGCCAAGCTCTCAGGTTTTGGGTTCAGGTTCCAATTGTATAGGGTCTCAGCCTACAACAGGCCATCCTCCTCATTCCTAACTAGGAAAATCATAGCGTGTTGTTTCTGAATCGAGGGACATAGGAAGGGAACTGGTAAATGTCCCTCCTGATACTGAGGTAGGTGCCTGGTTAGTATTAATTGTTGTAAAGCCATAGGGATCTACTTAGTTGTCATTTCACCCCGAAGGAGGTGCTCCTGTAGGAAAATGGACACATGCCTCTCCTTCGTCCTCTACAGGTTCTGATTCGGTTCCACATCCAGAGGGATGTGGTGGTCATCCCCAAGTCTGTGACGCCCTCCCGCATACTTGAGAACTTTCAGGTGAGGCGTGGTCAATCAGCTGATAGTTTTCAGATGGCAGGAGGGTCTCATCCCATTCCATCATTGCCAGCATGTCTTCCCTTGTTCCAATACTTTTATCAACTCCTAGGCCAGAGAGCTGCACGGTCACCAGTGGGTCACAGATGGATGGGCAGCCACCATCGCCCAGTCAGGACTGGTCACAGCTCTGCCTTTCACCACTGAGCCTGCCACTGCAAACCATTGAGTACATAGGTCATATGCCAGTCACTGCACACATTTAGTAGATATGAAGTCTGGACTTGAAAAACTGTCCTTCTGAGATG
>NW_026126366.1:0-100446 GCF_943737965.1 Phodopus roborovskii | reverse complement strand
GCTCAGTCCTTCTAACTGAGACCCATATTCAGGGGGGTCTGAGTCAGTCCCATGCTGGATTCCCAGCCATCAGGCTGGGGGCCCATTAGCTCCTCCTTGTTCAGGTCAGCTGTCTCTATGTGTTTCTGCAACCTGGTCTTGTCTTCTCTCTCTCTGCATCTGGAGTCTAGTTCGACTCTGTTTAGTTGTGTAGCTTCTGTTTCCGTCAGCTACTAGATGAGGGCTCTATGATGGTCGTTAAGTTATTCATCAATCTCATCATCAGGGAAGGGCATTTATGGTAGCCTTTCCACTGTTGCTCAAATAGTTAGGTGGGGTCAGGCTTGTGCATCTCTGGATATTTCACTAGATTCAGTTTTCTCTTCAAACCTATAATGGCTTACTCTTTTATGATCTCTCTCTCTCTCTCTCTCTCTCTCTCTCTCTCTCTCTCTCTCTGTCTGTCTTCTATTCCTTCCCTGACTCAATCTTCCTAGTTCCACATGGTTTCCCCTTCTCTTTCTCCTAGTTCCCTCTCCACTCACTGCTACCCACTCCCCATGTGCTCTGGAGAACTTGTCCCTTCCCCCTTCTGTGAGGGACCTTATATGAATCTCTTAGAATATACCTTGTATCCAAGTTTCTCCGGTGGTGTGAATTATAGGCTGGTTATCGTTTGCTCTAGGTCTAAAATCAATATATGAGTGAGTACATACCATGTGCCTGTTTTTGTGATTGGGTTACCTCATTCAGGTGCCATCCACTTGCCTACGAATTTCACGATTCCATTATTTTTTTCTGTGGAGTAGTGTTCCATTGTGTAGATATGCCACATCTTCTTGATCCATTCTTCAGTTGAGAGGCATCTAGGTTGCTTCCAGGTTCTTGCTATTACAAATAATGCTGCTACAAACATAGTTGAACACACGTCTTTGTTGCATGGATGTGGATCATTTGGGTATATGCCTAAGAGGGGATTGCCGGGTACTGTGGTAAACTAATTGCCATTTTTCTGAGGAACCACCATACTGATCTTCAAAATGGCTGTACAAATTTGCACTCCTACCAGCAGTGGAGGAGTGTTCCCTTTTCTCCATATCCTGTCCAGCATAAGTTGTCATTGGTGTTTCTAATTTTAGCCATTTTGGCAGGAGTAAGATGATATCTCAAAGTTGTTTTGATTTACATTTCCCTGATAGCTAAGAATGTTGCACACTTTTTTAAGTGACTTTCAGCCTTTTTGATTTACTCTATTGAGAGTTATCTCTTCAGTTCTATATCCAATTTTCAAATAGGGTTATTCGGTGTTTCTGTGACTAGTTTCTTGAGTTCATTGTATATTTTGGAGATCAGCCCTTTCTCAGATGTAGGATTAGTGAAAATCTTTTCAGTCTGCCGTTTGGTCTTGTCAACTGTGTCCTTTGCCTTTTAGAAACTTCTAAGTTTGAGGAAGTCCCATTTATTAATTGTCGATCTCAGTGTCTGTGCTAATGGAGTTATGTTCAGGAAGCGGTCTCCTATAACAATCTTTTCAAGGGTACTTCCTATTTTTTTTTCGTTTGCTTTATTCCCAGGCATCTGCAGTTCACTTCCATCTGAAGCCAGAGCAAGATCTTAATACAAATAAATTTATAGTATTATGTTTTGAAGTCCTCGAAATAAATAATGAATAATAACAAATAAATAATAGGAGAATAGAGCTGGACATGTGCAAGAGACATAGTCTCTATGTGGAAAAAAAATAGAAAATGCATAGCCAATAGAGGAAGAGACATTCAGAACCCCAGTCAAACCACCCTCCCAAAGACACAGAACACTTACCAGAGCTAGAATCAGATGTGGCCCACATGGTAAAAAAAAAATTAGATGGAAAATTAGTATGATGAGTGAGAAAGTAGAAAATATTTCTGCAAAACCATAGAAAAGAAATCATAAAAAAATTGTCAAATGGAAATGTTAAAAGGTAAAAACCTAAGTAACATAAATAAGCAAAGCTTTTTGTCAAATGGCCTTACCTGGAGTGTTAAATGGGGTATCAGAAGGAAAACAGAGAACATAATAGATTAAATATTTATAGAACTGTCTTACACCCAAGTAGTAGTAATACACATTTGCAATTGCAGCACCTGGGATGCTGAGGTTGGAAGATAGCTCAGAGTGTGCATTTCGGTTGTAAATTTGAGGCAAATTTGAACTACATATGACTTCAAGGTCAGTCTGGGTTACAAATCAATACCATGTCTCACAACCCACCTCTCCAAAAAGGAAGAAATATAGTCTATAATTTTCAAAGACTAATGAATACCAGAAAATAATAGATTCAGGAGGCTCATAGAATACCAGAACAGGATGAATAATACAACAGAAATGTGTATTCTATTCAACATGTTTTAAAATAGTCTACTGCTTCCTCCAAATAATATGATTTCATTTCACATTAAGGATAAATAGCACTTTTACTTAACAACAAGTGTTGCTACAAACAGAATTATCAAAGATGTGCTATTGTTTACACATTGAAGCTTTATTTACCTGTAAATATAAATGGAATGATGTTGTTTGTCAGAAAATGAATGGGAATTGAGATCATCAAGAGAAATAAGGCAGACTCAGAAAGACAAATATATTTTTTTCTCATTTATATATTGTAGTTTTAAACACATACACACACACACACACACACACACACACACACACACACACACCAGTGAAGTACAAGGGGAATAATTTGGGGATAAGAAACAGACAAGTGAACAAGTAGTTGCTCATGGACCCCCAGACTGATAGCTGGAAAACCAGCATTGTACCGACTTAGACCCCCCCTGAACATGGGTCTCAGTTAGAAGGTCTGGGCTGTATAAGGGACCTCTGACAGTGGAACCAGGATGTATCTCTGGTGTACGAAAGGACTTTGGGAACACATTCCCCATGGAGGGATACAACCTTAGCCTATAGACAGGAGGGAGGGCCTAGACCCTACTCCAAATGACTTGACAGATTTTGATGATCCCTCCTGGAAGGCATCACCCTCTCTGTGGAGTGGGTCGGGAATGGGCTGGGAGAGGGGTCAGGGGGCATGGGAGGGTGGGAGGAAGTGGGAACTGGGATCAATATATAAGAATATTAAATATATATTTAAATAAAAAACAAAACAACAACAAAAGAAACAGACAAGTGAGAGACAAAGGGACAAGAGAGGGTAATAGAAGAGAGTATGAAGAAAGTCCCAGGCACACATGTATAAGAATATTATAGTTGGAACTCATTCTATTGTATACCAGTTAAAAAGAAGAAAACAGGAAAGATAACCTTTACCAATTGTTGCATTTATTTTATCATGTGCCTATACATTCTGTTTGTTAGAAACAGAGTCTCTCATCATATAGCTATTGGTCTTTAGTTTGGAAACCTCCCTGCTCAGTGTTCTGAGTGCTGGAAGTGTTCATCACTTCATACTGATTCACAATGTCATTGATATGCCAGGAAGTATAGCTCAATTCTTTCTTATTCCTCTTGAGTGTGGTGTAGTCTTAGTAACTTTTTCTAATGAACAGAATGTTGGAGGGGAGGCTGTAACATTGCAGAAGAGCAACTCAGCAGACCATTTAATCAAGTGGTCAAGATTAATATCGCCTGGGGTAAGCCATTGATGCCATGTGTGTACTTCGGTGTTACTGTACTCAGAAATCCACAGTTTCAATCAATCCATGAAATAACTTCCAAGAAACCTTACTTGAGAAACTTGTACAAAGTATCTGACCACTACTCTTCCAAAATGTCAAGGCTGGGGCTGGGAGTTTAGGTCAGTTGTTGAATACTTGCTTAGTTTGCACAAGGCCCTAGGTTCAATTCTAGGCCCTAGATTCAATTCATATAAAACAAACACCAGGAGACTAACTCCACATGGAAGAGAATAGATTATCAAGATAACTAAATATGGTATCAATCCCGGATTGCATCCTAGCATAGAAAAATTACTTCATGTGGTGCTTTGAATGAGAAATGTCACCCATAGGTTAAGGTATGGGAACAGTTGGTTCCCAGTTGGTAGTGCTGATTGTAGAGGTATAGGAGATTCTGCCTTGTAAAACAGGAGGCAGAAAGATTGTAAGAGCCAGAGGAACAGGGGTTGGCTGGGAGACTGCGTCTCCTAGAAATAACAGGGAAGCTACACCCATGAAATATTACAAACATGTCTGCCCAAATATTACCCTAACAAGGAATACACTAGTAGACATGCTAATGTAGAAGGGGGGAAGCTCAGGAGGATAGTTAAAGAACTGCAGCCATGCTTTCGTGGCCCTCCCAGGTGTAAGTAGTAGTGGGTTTATGTCAGATTACCCATCATTTTACTACTATTATTTAGATGATGTTTCCAAATACTAGTTGCTCTCATGACTCTATACATTCTAAACTCACACGAATTTGCCTGTGTGAATGTATTCAGCTTGGACTCAAGTGAACTTTGCTTATATGACTTTGCCTAGCCTTTAAGATACCCTCAGAATATAAATTGACTGATGCCCATAATAAAGTTGGCTATTACATGGGGAAAAGAAGAACTACAGGCAACCAAGGAATATTGAGAGCAAGAGAAACAGTCTTCCCTAGGGTAACCAATTGGTTATTAATCTATACTGAATGGTTACTCTTGAGAACAGGTACATGCAAGTAACATTATTCAGACTGATCAGGCTTTCTTTATATATTTAGAAATAAATTTAGCAACAACTAATGTAAATAGTGCCATGAATTTGAAAGTGAGAAAGAAGGGGCATAAGGGAGGATTTGGATGGAGGAAAGGGAAGCAGGAAATGCCATAAGTATGTTATAATATTAAAAATAAACTTTAAAAGGGTTTCTCATAGTGGGGAGACATGAGAGCACATGGCAGGCATAGCAGCAAGAGCTAGCGGAAGGATCACCCACAAATTTACCCACAAATATGAAGCACAGGGAAAAAACTGAAAATTGGGTGAAATTATAAACACTCAATGCTTGCCCCTAATGAGGCACTTCCTCCAGCAAGGCTGCACCTCCTTAAGGTTTTAGAACATCTCCAAACATCTCCAAAACAGCACCACCACCTAGGTCTAAGTGTTCAAATACCTGAACCTATGGGAGTCAGATCTTATTCAAACCACCATCTCTAACCATTATTCCTTCCTATTTACTGATAATCCATCCCTATTTAATCCTTTAACCATACCCTTTTTCACTTTACACATTTCCCCACACTTACATTTTTCATAAGCTGAGCAGTTAGATAATAGTTAAGCATGTGGGACTTTCATGAGAGTCCCAGAGATACTTGCCAGGACCAGCAATGCTTTAAACATAATAAGAGTGACTGTGATTCCATTGTAGTTATGGTGCAAACAAATGTAAGGACAAACTAAGATATTATACCAGCTAAAGCCAATACATGCTACCTTTTTCGTCAGCACACACTTGCAAAACACACACACACACACACACACACACACACACACACACACACACACAGACACACACACACACACACACACATACACACATACACACACAAAAGAAGTCCACTTTTACTAATTATATTGCCTGCTTGTATGTCTGTGCGCCACATTTTTGCCTGGTGACTGTAAAGGCCAGAAGGGGTGTTGGATCCCTGGGACTAGAGCCATGAGATAATTGTGAGCTGCCATCTATTTGCTGTTAATTGAACTCTAGTGTGCTGGAAGAGCACCAAAAGCTCTTGAGCATTGAGCCCTCTCTCCAGCTCCTCGGTGTTGCTTTTTAAAGCGTTTTAAAATTAGATTTAATAATTTTATTTCATATGTGTTTGTTATGCTTGCATGTAGTAATGTGCACTGTGTGTGAGCTTGGTGTCCTCAAAGGTCAAACAAAGGCACCAGATCCCCTGGAGCTTGAGTTACAGATGGTTGCGAACCACCACGCAGGTGGTAGAAATAAAACGTAGGTCTTCCACAAGAGAAACTAGTGCTCTTAGTAGCTAAGCTATCTTTCCAGCCCTCAGTTTTAATTTTAATATGAAAACTATTGTATTGATAGATAGGATTCAAACACTATTGTTCTGTGGGCCCTGAATTGTTTTTAAGAGATGGAGTTGTATGGTGACAACAACACTGAAGAATGAGGCTTCATATGATGAATTAATTCTTTTGCTGGAAGTTTTTTTTAGGATCATTTAGTTACCTCCTGAAATGTCTAATTTCTTGATGATGTGCATTGGCTTGGGGTGATTGGTTCACTCTGTGTAGGTTTTATAGATTTTGGAAGCTTATTTCCTTCCATTCTAAGTCTTAGGTCTTTCTCTGTTGAACTATGTGGATGTACTAGAGAAGGCTCTTCCCCTCTTCACCTACTACTGTGTGTAGTGCTAGCTATCAGTGGGCTGCTAGGTGGCAAAGGCTGAGGCTTTCAACTCTTGGTGTGATATATATATATGTATGTATGTATGTATGTATGTATGTATATACATATATGTGTGTATACATATTTGCTCTTGTGAATGGGTTGATTCATAAAATGTCACTTTCATTTGGCTGGAATTTGGGGCTGATGATGAGTATGTTCAATAACTATCTATAAGTAGGGCTATTTGTAATTGATGGCAATTCTTAAGGTATGACTCAGCTCTGAGTTATCAGTCACTAAAATTCCCTAAAGAGTATATGTGCATGGCACGGGCCACCCATATTTCCTATACAGTTGTCCACTACCTTTGAGCAATTAAAATAATAAGCATTTCATCATTTAGTCTTCTAGGGCAAATGAATGACAGGACAAATTCAATTTTAATTTAGGCACAGGAAGTTTTAAAGTCAAGGAATGGAGAATATAGTTGAGAACATTGAACAGCTGAACATTAACAGTAAAGTTGAGAACATGAACAAGACAGATGCAGAAAGACATATTGAAAGAAACAATTAAAGTCCATTTTACTTGGAAGAGTCATTTAAGCTGTAACACTCCTTGAATGATAATTATGTAAGGAGGGTTGAAAATTAACTGTAGTTGAGTATAAGTTATTGTCATTCATAGAACAAAGCATTAAGAACATTGTTGTTTATTATTATCATTATTACTGAGATAGGATATCATATATTCAGAGTTACCTCAAACTTATCTAGTCAAGTTGAATTTTGCCTGGTGTGGTGGTACATTTTAGTACTCAGGTTGCAGAGTCAAGAGGAACGTAAGTTCAAGATCAGTCTTGATTATATAGCCCAGCTTGAACAGCCAGTCAGACTTCTGTCTCAAAATTCAAAACAAACAACAACAGCAAAAAAGATTGAATCTGTTTCATGTCTTATTTCAAATTTTTGAAACAAGAGCAGACTATGATATCACACTCTGTAATTAGGATGTGTTTGTATAAACTCTGAGTTGTACCATAAGCATAGTAAGAATCTGGGGCCTAAAGAAATTGATATAAACCAATTGATTTCTAAGACCTTCATGATCATTGTCCTATGAAGCAGTTGTTTTGTAACCATGAAAGGAACAACAACAACAAAATACAATGAGAAAAATTCAAAATGGCATTATAGAAAGGACATGCATGCTATATCATGAGATGAAGTTGCCAAACCCACTCAGGAATTACCTATCATTAGATCTCTTGGAGAGGAAATTAAATGTTTCTATTGCTTAACCTCTTATAAAATAGGCAGTTCAATAAATTATAGCCCTTGAAAATCTAAACACATAAACATGAACCCCTGAAAACACATAAACACACATGCATGCACACACACCATCTCATACTGGATTTATGTGACTGATCATTTATCATTTTCATATATTTTACAGAGAATTTTAAAAAGAACACTAACTTCTTTCTTTAATTCTGATAATAATAATAATCGTTGCTACTTTTTGAGTAAGAGCTATGCACCAAGTATATGCAATCAACTTCACACAATACCATGAAAAAAGTAATCCATGTTTTAGACATATTGGGCAATTTCTTCACATCTCCATGACTGTAAGTAGGTATAAATATTTTTTAAAAAACCTTGTCTGTATTTTATGTCCATTGAGGTCCTTGTGAAAAATAAATGGAATATTTAAACTGGAGAAATAAGGAGTTTTTAAAATCACTAATTATCTGGATAGCCAACAATTTAATCATGTATTTTCTCTTACAACAGAACATATAGAGGCCAAGAAAGATGGCATAGAATGCGAAGGTAAACTGTTGCAGTTGAAAGCTATAACCACTACTATTCTATAAGGAGGAGGTGGTTGGAGAAAGTGACTAACAAGTATCCACAGAAGAGATAGCCTTATAAAAAGAATCACCGAGGAGGCCCTACTATGAAGTGGATGAACTCTGCTAGGCATTTATGGGGCTATACATACCTTCAAACTTCTTTCTATTCAGATAAATCAATACACCCTTACTCCTATGCCCTTTCCTGATTGCCTTTTGATTTTCAGTCTTATTCTTTCTAAGCCTCTCAGTAGCTAGCCAACTTAATAGTCAATCACCTTGAACTACTATAGAACTTTATCATATGCTATCTCTCCTACTAAAGGAAGTGAACAACTATATTTCCAACTTGAATTTGTGTTCTCTGGGCAGTTTCTCCTTCACTAATGCCTTTCAAGGCTACCTGTGTATAGGACTATATATTGTAATAGTGGAACTAGGATACAAGGTGTATTCTAAGAGATTCATATAAAGTCTCTCACAGAACTGGGAAGGGACAAGTCCCCCAGAGCTCAGGGGAAGTGGGGGGGGGCAGCGAATAGAGAGAGAAGTAGGAGAAAACGAGGAGGTGGAAAGGAAAACATGTGCGACCAGGAAGATTGAGCCTGGTTAGGGATAGAAGACAGGAGAGAGAGAGAGAGAGAGAGAGAGAGAGAGAGAGAGAGAGAGAGAGAGAGAGAGAGAGAGAACATAAAAGAGGAGCCAATATTGGTTTGAAGATAAAATTGGACACAAAGAAAGGTCTAGAGAACTACAAGACTGCTGCCAACTAACAATTTGAGCTTCTGTGGAAAGGCTACCATAAATGCCCTTCCTGGAGAGTGAGATCAACAACTAACTTATCCATGGAGCTCTCAACTAATGCCTGTTGGAAACAGGAGCAAACACCCATACATAAACACTGAGTCGAACTAGAACCCAGATGCAGATGGAGAGGACAAGACCAGGCAGCAGAAACACATAGAGGCAGATTATCTGAACAAGGAGGAGCTAACAGGCCACCAGACTGATAGCTGGGAAGCCAGCATGGGTCTGACTCAGGCCCCCCTGAATATGGGTCTCAGCCAGAAGGGATGAGCAGTCTAAGGGACCTCAGAGAATGGAGCCAGGATGTATACCTGGTACACAAAATGACTTTGTGAACACATCCCCCATTGAGGGATAACTGCCTTAATCTAGAGACAGGAGAGAAGCCCTAGTCCCTACTTCACATGACCTGTCAGATCTACATGACCCCAACTGGATGGCATTGCCCTACATATGGAATTGGGGTGGGGGATGGGAGGGGAGCATTGATAGAGTACATGTGAGAGGGCAGAGAGGGTAAAAGGGAGGGAAGGAGGAAGGGAGGGAGGGAGGGAACTGGGATCGACATGTAAAATAATAAATTAAATTAAAAAATGCTTTGACTCCAAAATTTAAGTTCAAGGACAAGTTACTGGGGAAAAGGAGTTCTATTTTTGTTTCAACAGGAAATGAAAAGCTGTGGATTCCTTCTAGACTAATGTGGTTTGATCAAGCCAGACCGCCTGAAACAGAGTACCAGGTGATCCTACATTCAAAACAGCTGGACAAAGCAGCCTTACAGACTATAGCCAGGATTTCTGCATCTTCTTGTATCCCCCCATGACAGTGTCCCTTACCAGCAGGAAGTAGTTTGGAAAGAATGACGCCCAAATTCCCAAATATTGTGTATAAATGTTTGTTTTCATTTAAATGGACTTGGTTATATAAAATAAATTAAAAAAATATACCTGAAAATATACATAAAAAAAAAATAGTATTTAACTTCTATCTAGTGTTAACATGCTATGTAGGTCCATGTGTGAACCAGGTCTGAAATTTTATTTATCCTATTATCTTGTCAAAGGAACTCTATTTGAAGTCATATATGTTGATTAAATGCAATATAGCAAAGCATAGATATGTACCAAGGAGTGTAAGTCTCCAAATCATGCAGTTTATTCATACCTTTTCTGGACTTGCGCAAGCCAGTATTGTACATACCTCTTCAAATATAAAACACTATTCTACTGTGAAATCTCATTTTATGTAAATATAGAGCAGAGAACAACCAGCTCACAGTTGGCGGCACCTTGGTCAGACTTTTCGCTTTCTACCAGTATCTGGCAGCAGGCTATATCTGTTAAAAAATAGAGTTGTTGGTAGAAGATTCTGCCACTGGTATCTATTGGAGACTTGCATTTCTCTTGTTTGCTCTCACACACTTCTAATATGAGTCTTTTGAGAGATAAGCACTACAGCCCGAGTTTTATCTTATCCAATGTCTACTTTATTGTGTTGAAGAAGCAGAAACAAATCTATTTGGCATTAAATCTGACATCATTCTTATAGTCTATAAGGAAAAGTAGTTGCTCTCATTTAGATATAATATATTCCAACATACTAAAGACTAAATACATTTAAGGATGTAACTGATGTAGCCAGTTTGGAATTTTTGTGGTGTTATCTCCTATCCTCTGCCATGCATGTATCTTGACTGCTTAGTTGCTACTTACTACTGACTGTGTCTATTCACTGGGTCCAATTACCTTAATGGCATAATCATACAGTATCCCAATGATACTCTACAGGAAATCAAAATGATCAAGTACTCTCCAGACTGTTATGGAAGAGAACATGTGCGAATATCCATGAATATGCTTAACTAAACTGTTGTCCCTGATGTGAAGGCAAATGGCTTATGTTCAGCAGCATTGATAATAGGAGTGACTTCAAATTTTTTGTTAGGTCAATGGCTATAAACCAGGTGTCAGAGAGTCTGTTCACTTCTCAAAATATCATATCCAGAATCATAGCTGTGCCTGTAATTATTATCTGTGGCTATGTAAGTCATTTCCCAAGATCTATCTTCTAGGACTGGCTAAACTCTTAAGTCAAATAAGAATAGCAATAGTCATATTGATATTTTCAAGACTTAGATGGCAGCATTTTATCTGTGTAATACTCCATGCAACATTACTTCAATTCAATATCACTATGTTGGTGTGACCTAGGAGATATTCCTAGTACTTCCATTTGACCCTCACCACTACATCAACCCTAACTTCATGGATAAGGAAGCCAGAGTGAATTTGTCCTATTTGCCTGTGTGTGTGTGTGTGTGTGTGTGTGTGTGTGTGTGTGTGTGTGTGTGTGTGTGTGTGTGTGTTGGTGTGTGTTTCACTGTGTAGTCTGAGGCTAGCTAAATAAACACAGGATGTGTCAATAGCCTTTCTGGACTTAAATCAAGATTTTGTCACCTGCATTCTTAGATAAAAATCTCAAAATCTCTTCCCATGAATGCTGCCTAGACTCCTGACAAAATAATCTGATTATGGATTATATCTCTTTCTGGTAAATTTTAATTTCCTAGATTTTGCACTTGTTCATATGGTATTATGGTATCATATGGTGTTATGGTATCGTGTAGTATTATGGTAGCTTTAATTTGGGGATGCTACCTTGACAGATTTGATCACTAAAAAGCTTTTATGGAAGTCAAAATAAGTGGCACCATATGTTCTATTTATTTGGTTCTGAAAAAACGCCAGCACCAACACCACAGCTGTGGTTGGAATCAACCTTGCTTGGAGGAGAGACTGCAGAATTTGTCTCTTCCAATAAGAGAGGCCCATAGTTATCCATTTTATCTGCGTCTACCCAAAGGTACTTATCTCTTTCTTTGGATATCATTTAGTAGTTTGCTCACTTGGCTCTCAGTTTTATAAGCTGGATATTGGCATGTGGAAGAGGGGTGTGGGAAGCAAAAATTTCAGCGAGGAATGTGTTGCCTGCCCTGTAATCATTCCTCTTGTGTCTTCCAATCTTTTGCTACTGCTTCTACTGATTGAACTGAATCTTAAGCCACGTAAGAGACCCCCTAATTTCTGTGGTAGGTAGGGGAGTTACAGAAGAGAATACAGGTTAGTGGAAAGTACATTAGAGGTTCACATGAAAGCATCCAGCAGAACTTTAATTACTGTGCTTCTCATTACTATGTTCTGAAATGCTGGCTCTGATCCACTGTTTTTAATACCCATAGCAGGAGAAAAATGTAGGAAGAATTCCTATCACTTTTGCCACTACAGTATTTAATTTCCTTGTGATCAGGGAACCCAATTTCACAGTAGCATTCATTAAGCAGTTTACAGATGGTGATGGCCACAAAGTGTTCCAAGGATAGTAATGTCTGTACTAATAGTTTAAGGCATAGTGCGTTTCATACACTTTGGTTACACTGGAATACTGTAATAAGGAAACTGCATAAGAAAAGAAATGTCGGCATATACCTGTACTAATTTTATGATTCAACAGTATGTTTTATTCAATAAAGGGTTATAGAATTGCATTTCCAAAATATAGGCAACAAAAACAAAAAATCACAAATTTTGTGTTATATTAGGAAAGTCAAGCAAACATTGAGATGGCCAGTCTATGTCAGCTTAAGCAATAGTCATCTGAGAGGAGGGAGCCTCAATTGAGAAAATGACTCCATAAGACAGGCTGTAGGCAAGACTATAGGGCATTTTCATAATTAGTGCTCAATGCAGGAGGGTCAAACCCTTTTCAGGTGACAAACACTGGACTGATGTTAGTGGGTTTTATAAGAAAGCAGGCTGAGCAAGACTAGAAGAGCAAGCCAATAAGTAACACTCCTCCATGGCTTTTGCATCAGCTGCTGCCTCCAGGTTCCTACTCTGTTTTAATTCATGCCATGACTTTCTCTCAGCGATGAACTGTTACCTGAAAATTTAAGTAAAATAACCCCTTTCTTCCGCAAGCTGCCTTTGGTTATGGTGTTTCATTCATTACAACAAATTTGACCCCAGACAGATGAGAACATTTGGAAGAAAGTAATTGGGAACAGGGAGTCTTTACAACTCTCTGAGTAACTTTCACTGATGTTTGGTAAAAAGAAAGTGTCATACCTATTGAGTGGTCTGGTCCCCTTTATTTGTGACTATAATTCTTGAAGCTCATACTTTTTCAACATTCAAAAAATTCTTTGAAATTAAAATACAATCATATAATTTCTTTCTCCAACCCCTCACATGTACTCCTTTACTCTCTCTCACGTTTGTGGCCTCTTTTTCTTAAATACTTGTAATACAACAAAATAACCTTAAACCTAGTTGCTTACATATCTTTAAAAAGCTAAATATCAATCATTTCCCATGATTTGGCTAAGCTGCTTTTGTTCAGGTAAGGATGAATGAGACTGGCTCATCTCAGACGGCATTGTTTACAGTTCTAAATGTCAGCTAAGTCAGATAAAGCAGGCAATGACTAGGCTCCATTCTCTTGCCATGTAGTAAAAGAGCCTGAAATCATGAATTCAGACATTATTTTAGAATTCCTAAGAAACTAGAAAGATAAGCCCTAGAATACACACACTTTTACAATCTTTGCTTATGTCACATGTTCTACTGCCGCATTAACCAGAGCAGATCACATGGACTAGCACCAAGTCAAAATAGGTAGGAAATAATGAAGGACAGGGCATAAAGGAGCAGATAACTATAGCCTTAAACAGCCTTAATTGCAAATAACTTTCCACAATTATTAGGGTTTATAATTATATGACCTTATCCTCTTAGTTGTTCATGTCAGAAGTCTTGAAAATATTTTCTGTCTCTCTCTTCCTCACCAAGTGTAAAATAGAAAATTGGTTAAATGAAATGCATATTGTTGGAAATAATTTTCCTTTAGTACTTTAATAATGTTTTGTTTATAGTGAGATAATTTTTATTTATTTTATATAACCAAGTCCATTAAATGAAAACAAACATTTATAGACAATATTTGAGAATTTGGGCATTGTTCTTTCCAAACTACTTCCTGCTGGTAAGGGGCACTGTCATGGGGGATTCTAAGAAGATGCAGAAATCCTGGCTGTAGTCTGTAAGGCTGCTTTGTCCAGCTGTTTTGAATGTAGGATCACCTTGTACTCTGTTTCAGGCAGTCTGGCTTGTTCAAACCACATTAGTCTGGAAGGAATCCACAGCTTTTCATTTCCTGTTGAAACAAAAATAGAAATCCTTTTCCCCAGTAACTTGTCCTTGAACTTAAATTTTGGAGTCAAAGCATTTTTTAAAATTTATTATTTTACATGTGGATCCCAGTTCCCTCTCCCTCCCTCCCTCCCTTCCTCCTTCCCTCCCTTTTACCCTCTCTGCCCTTTCATATGCACTCTATCAACCCTCCCCTCCCATCCCCCACCCCAATTCCATATGTAGGGTAATGCCATCCATTTGGGGTCATGTAGATCTGATCTGACAGGTCATGTGAAGTAGGGACTAGGGCTTCTCTCCTGTCTGTAGGTTAAGGCAGTTATCCCTCCACGGGGGATGTGTTAGCAAGGTCCTTTTGTGCACCAGGGATACATCCTGGCTCTACTGTCTGAGATCCCTTAGACTGCTCAGTCCTTCTGGCTGAGACCCATATTTGGGGGGGCTGAGTCAGTCCCATGCTGGCTTCCCAGCCATCAGTCTGGTGGCCCATTAGCAATTCCTTTTCAGGTAAGCTACCTCTATGTGTTTCTGCTGCCTGGTCTTGTCCTCTCCATCTGCATCTGGGTTCTAGTTCGACTCAGTGTTTATGTATGGGTGTTTGCTCCTGTTTCCAACAGGCATTAGTTGAGGGCTCCATGGATAAGTTAGTTGTTGATCTCACTCTCCGGGAAGGGCATTTATGGTAGCCTTTCCATGGATGCTCAAATTGTTAGTTGGTGGCAGTGTTGTAGTTCTCTAGACCTTTCTTTGTGTTCAATTTTATCTTCAAACCAATATTGGCTCCCTCTTTTATGTTCTCCCTCTCTCTCTCTCTCTCTCTCTCTCTCTGTCTCTCTCTCTCTCAGTACTTTAATAATGTAACCATTAAAATGTTTTTGATAACAGAACTATTACTGTTCAATTAGTTATATTCAGAAACTGGAGAGAAAGAATATAATTGTCAGAATAAAATTTGAAATTTATTTTAAATACCAGTAATGTAGTTTATTACAACTATTTGATTCACTAGTAAATGGCAACATTTAAACACTTAGAAAAATATTAAGCACTACTCTTGTTTTAGGTGGTTGTGTGCTTGCTTCTTATCTGAGTGTTTGCAGCAGGTAAAATGAACTGGTTTTCTAAGGGCCTGCATTGTCAATCTACCTTCTCCCAGCTAATTGACCATTGCTGCCTGTCTCCCAAGAGGGTCACATGGAAAACTGAATGGCACTTAAATGTGGTATAATCATCAGCTGGCACAATCTTTTACAGACCATTTAGGAAACTCCAAACAGGAAGTTTTCCTTCACGAAGGGTGGAATGGGATATTGCATTGCTACAAAGCAATTGCTGATCCACACTCAAATTAGCTTCCTACCAATTCTGGTCCTCACTTTACTCACCTGTGAAGCAGTGATTTTACTTTAATTTCTTCTTTCAGACTGTGGGTGCTTGTGTCAAAGTGAGTTATTAATGGCAGTTACAGAGGAGAGAACCTGACTCAATGTTGTTTAAACCTGGAGGCAAGATAGATTACAATCAACATCTAGAACCATGTACACCATACTTCAAATATACATGCCACAATTCAAGATATACTGCCAGAAAGAGCATCTAAAGTTTCATGAGTACCATTTTCAATTGCCTGTGACTACATTGGTTTTACACTTGAGCTTTCTTTAAACGCTAGAAAGTATCTATGTAGTTTTTACTATGACTGAAATGGCATTTACTTGCTTTCCAGAGCTCCTTATGCTGATTAGATCTGGAGTCTCTATCATTTTTGGGAGCCAGATCCCTTTGACAATCTGACTGTACAGACAGTCTTTAACTTACTGTGGATGTGCACATATGTACACATTGCACATAAGATAAGGAAGACTGCTGCTGTTCTAAAGCTTTTAAATTTTGTATAGTTCTCTTTGTTAATTATTGGGGGTACTTTCGCATGCTACTGGGGTTCATGATTTTATTGTCTTCCTAACAAAATCGGTTTAGAACTGGATCACTTGGCCATTTCTCTTCTCATTGCCTCCCAGATCAAAATGCTCACATCTCTTACTAGCCAGCATCCTCTTAGATCTGCAGTTAGGCTCAGCATACAGATAAAATTTCTTTGTAGTTTTAGACTTTTGGTGGAAAATAGGCTTAGTCTGCCTATTTTCTCTGTTTCCTATCATCATGCTACTTTCCCTGGGCATACAAAGAATCCTTGACCTTCTTGTATTACATCACTTGATGGGAATGGTGTTTGCCACATTTCTTGCAGAATGTCCATTAGGAATATTCACCATGTGAAAGGGAGAGTACTATGGCACAGAAAGAGGCAATGCCAGAAACCCAAAAGCATAAATTTTATTATAAATTTTTTGAGAATTTCATTCATATATGATTATAACCATCCTCAATTTCTTTACTCCAAATTCCCCTGTAACATTACAACACATCCATCTCCAAATTTCATGTCTCCTTTTTTTGTTTTTGATAACCCACTAATTCCAGTTAGTGCTGCCTATATGTGCATTGTGTGGACCCATCCCCTGGAAGATGGAAAATCCACCAGTGCCATATCCTCAGGAAAGAACTGTTCTCCTTTACAAAGCATCTGTTCACTGTCAATAGCTCCTTAGTAAGGGGTGGGTCCTAGAGAACACTTTCCTTATTTATGCTGGAATTCTGAATGGCTTGATCTCATGTAGCTCTTGTACAGGAAACCACACCTCTTGTGAGTCATGAGTACAGTAGCCAGGGCATGTCCAGAAAGCAATTTTAGTTGAAAAGCATTATCTGCAGAATATCATCAATATCAGAAAGAAGGGTATGGGCCTAAATATTGTCTATGTCATTTGTTTGGGAATAAAAAAATCTTATGCAGGTTTTAATAATGAAGAAGGGCATCTGATCAATATTCTAAAGGAAACTTATAAGACACTTGGCATAAAACACTCTCCCATTCTCCTCTTTTAATCTCATTGAAGTCAATCATGGGTGGGCACAGTGTCAGGTGGTTCCTTCATGGCAATTAGAATCCATCAGACTCAGTTAAAAATATCAGAGCTAGAATGTGCTTTTTCTTAAACTGGATATATAATCTAGTTGCTTCAATATTAGGAAGATAATCCTGGGATGTTTTCTGAAGAGATACACCAATAGGACCCTGTTTTTTAGTGTTTCCCAACACCTCCCTTAAAGTCCATCTTATGCAATTTAAATAAGCAGATAATGTGAGTTCTTTGGATGTATCACTACACTTTTCAAAGACCACCTGTCTCCTCTTCATCATTATGCTTTTTTAAAAATTTCCTCCCTGCCTGAAATAAGAAAATAAACACAAGTCCTCCCCATGAGTTTTTCACTTCCCAGAAACAATAATGTCTACCCACTTCTTCACTTCTCTTGAGAACAAGAACTATCAACCAATCTTGTCCATTCCATACTCTGCCTTCTTCCCACCCTTCTTTTATTTTTTAATTTATTTTTGGAAGAGTCTTCTCATTCCAGCCTGGCCTTAAATTTGTTTTGTAGCTATGAGTGACCTTTAGCTTTTGCTGCCTGTACTTCCACAGTGCTGAGATCACAGGTGTGCACCACCATTCCCATTTTACATGGGGCTAGGGCTAAATTTCAATTCTTTGTAAATTCTAGGTATTCTGCCAACTATCTCTATCCTACTCATATTTCTTTCTGTTCTTTGCTTCCTTATTCCATACTGTGTCTTACTTCTAAAAAGTAATAAAAGAAACCCATTGTGGCCTGGAAAAGGAGGACAGAGTGAATACTACAATTTTCCAAGATGATCACAGTGCTTCAAAGTCTGGGGTCTTATGGTTAGACAAAGAAGCCCTTCTGCAGTTTTCATTGTATTTCCACAATTTGTGCTGTAGCATTTAGAGGACCAGACTAGGCTATATCTAAGTACTCAGATGGTTCAGTAATATATGTATATATACACATACTTACATGTGTACATCGTATAAATATATACTTATATTTATATATGTGCATGTCTGTGTGTGGGGGGGAGAGAGAGAGAGGAGAGAGAACAAAACTACAAAATAATAAAGCAAATGAGATAAAATGATAACCAGAGAGGTGATTCTAGACAAATATCAGTTGTGCCATGTACTATTTATGTTCCTGAAACTCTTCATGCTTGAAACTACTTCTAAATAAAATATTGACACTAATCTTTTTTAAATGGAGTTTTTATATGTTACAGTACAACATCTTTCTAGGAGGCAGGATTTTAAAGTGAACGTGTCACATCTGAGCTGAATTTTAAAAGGCAACAGGAAAGAAAGCCAAAGATCTTTCTCCAGTAAAACCCATCTCTCTGGATCACTCATGTTTCCTCTTTTATTCATTCAGTTGTCTGCTTCACAGGAAATATACTCCATTCTGCTCCCTCCATTTAATCTCTAGATGAGTATGGCCAAAACAAAGCTTTCCCTGTCCCAGCATGTTCTTTATGTTTTCTTTTCAGTTGCTTTCTTTGACATCCTACCAACATAACAATGAATCCAACTAAAAGCCAATGAGGAAAGCCACCATGATAGATAGTTGATACTATCTCCTTTTTCAGCTATTCATTTTTCAGGTTTTACCTTCTGCAAACTGCGCTAAGGACAGATGAATGGTGGAAAACAGGGTCTATGATAGTGCAGGTAGGCAGGAAAATGAATGGTGGAAAACAGGGTCTGTGATAGTGTAAAATCAGTAACTGTTTTCCCACTTCCATGTTCTCCATGGCATTGAAGGTTTTCCCATTCAGATGGCGCCTTCAATTCTCCACTTAGTGAATTTAGGCTGGGCTTGTGTCACAGCCAACCTAATCCAAGTTGAGGTTTGAACTCCATGCACCAGGACACTGGAAAGCACTCTGAATGAACTTGCAGTCACTTTCTGGATGACGAGACACATATGTGCAAATGTAAACCTCGTTTACCCAACTATAATAGGGTCAATTGTAACTCATGTAGGTAGGGCCATCTTAGCCCATACATGCCCTAACAAGCACTAGCTGGTCACAACAGAGAAAAAATTTAGTAGAGATCAGAGGAGCAGCCCAGACTAGGTGATTTTCTCAGTTATCTCAAGAAAGGTACAGAAACTAGTTATGCTTGTCACTCTAAACCACTAAATTTTAGGAAGCAGACAATGGAAGCAGCTCTAGAATCAGACAACAGAGTACAGAATGGGGAGTCCAGAGCATTGCTGTAGTATCACAGTGCATAGAAATCTCCTTTGTTTGCCTGACTGAGTGGCTTCCTCTACTTTCCCTCTTTCTCCAACTAATAGTCATTTGCTAATATAAAGAAGGCAGTGTGTCATAGAATATACCACAATGAACTTATTTCTGAAATTTTTACACGAATATACTTTTTCTCTAAGGCTATATAATGATAGCACTGAAAGGAGCAACCTTTTCCTATATGTACTATGAAACTGTTCAAAAATCGAAATAGCTACATGTACACATAGGTAGCTTGTTAGTTTTCTTGACATTTTCTATCAATACTGAAATCTTCATCAAGAAGTGGTCAAATGTAGATGAGTAGCAGAGAGATTGTTGAGAAAACACCACCCTGCTCTATATTTCATAATATCAATGTCCCCATTTATCTCCAGAGAGGCCAGAAGGCAGCAGCCAGAGAGGGTTTTGTAGTTCTGTGAATAAAGGTTTATTACTTTCTTCTGCCTTCCATCAATCAGCTCAGTGTTAGGAGAACTAAAAAGGAAAAAGCAAACCCAATCTTTGTGTCTGCTCATAAAATAGAACAGGCAGAATTTCCCTTAGTTGTGACCTTGAAACTAACTTTTTCAAAGGAACTAGAATTTGATTAGAAGTCAAAAGTGGAAGAGAGGAATCTGTAGCTTTGAACCTTAGTGTCAACATTTGTCCATCTGTTACAGCTGTTACAGTTGAAATCTTCAAACATTTACGGACACCTGTTCTGTGTTTGGAGCAGAGGAGGTGGTACAGGAAATAGAAGCATGCACAAGATGAAGTACCTACTCTTTAGAGATTCACGTAGCAGAAAAAAATTTGGTAATATGCATTGGCACTTTCCAACAGGATATAATGGATGTTAGAGCCAGAGGAAAAGTAAATGAATACTCAGGAAGGTATAGATTATTTTTCACTTTAGGACCAGCACAACTTAATAAAAAACATTGATTTTTGAGGGGGACTTTGTTTACTTAGAAGTGGGGTGATAGCTTCCCAAGACAGGACTAGTTGCCCTAGAGACAAAATCGGAAGTCATACTTTCCTAAGGAAACTCTGGACTACTTATTCTTCAATGATTCAGTGAAAGAGTAGTAATTTAATATCTTGTTAAGCAATGCTTTTTTTAAGATATGGGAAGATAATTATTGGACAAAGAGGAGAGCAGAAGGAAAGGCAGAAAACAGAAGAATGCATTAAACAGAGCAGAAATTATTGAAACCCAATGAAGACAGAGGGCAGTGGGTCTAAGACAACAACAAAGCAAGGCTCAACAAGCACTGCTGGGAATCCAAGTTAAGATTAAAGATAACATAAGAAAAGTGATATTAAAGGGGAAATGGGAAAGAGGTTTTTTATGAAAGGGAAGGAGGTAAATTCATAAGAAGAGGATAAAAGCATATAATAACCAAAGGTGTCTGAAAACGTTCCAAGGACACTTATACAGTTATCCATTTACCTAAACTTATACTGTTATCCATTTACCTAAGCCCCATAACATACATAATTCTATGTACACACATATATGTATATATATACACATATATATCTTCAATGAACTTTTCTTTTTTTCTTTTTTTTACATATCAACCCCAGTTCTCTCTCCCTCCCTCCCCCCTCCTTTCTTCCCTCCCTCCTTCTCTCTCTCCCTCTTTCCCTCTCTCCCACCCTCTCATGTCCCCTGAAAACCCTCCCCTCCCACCCAACCCCCATTCCACATGTAGGGTGATCCCATCCAGGAGGGGTCATCTAAATCTGTCAAGTCATTTGGAATAGGTACTAGGCCTTCTTTCCTGCCTCTAGGTTAAGGGAGTATCCCTCCATGGGGAATGTGCTCCCAATGTCCTTTTGTGCACCAGGAATACATCCAAGTACCACTCTCTGAGCTCCCTTAGACTGCTCAGTCCTTCTAGCTGAGACCCATGTTCAGGGGGTCTGAGTCAGTCCCAAGCTGGACTCCCAGCTATCAGTCTGGGGGCCCGTTAGCTCCTCCTTGTTCAGGTAGGCTGTCTCCATGTTTCTGCAGCCTGGTCCTGTTGTCTCTCTCTGCATATGGATTCCAGTTCAGCTCAGTGTTTAGTTGTAGGTATTTGCTTCTATTTCTATCAGCTACTAGATGAGGGCTCCATGATGGTACATAAGTTAGTTGTTGATCTCATTATCAAGGAAGGACATTTATGGTACCCTTTCCACTGTTGCTCAAATTGTTAGTTGGAGTCAGTCTTGTAGGTCTCTGGACATTTGATGTCTGTAGTCTGGGTGGTCCAAGTCCTTTACGAGATCTCTCCTGAGGCAGGGGCCTGGCGATGGGGGTCAAAGATCAGGCTCCTGCAGAGGCCCAGTGAAGGGGGTCAAAGATCTTGCAGGCAGGGACTTAGGATGGTCCCACGGGGATAGGCAGATCTCTTGGAAGGGCCCGGAACTCCAGCAGAGGACTGCCGGTGGGGGTCAGAGATCAGGCAGGCAGAAATTCAGAGCTGTCCTGTGTGGACAGGCAGGTCTAGTGTGCTCAGAGCAGCTCCAGGAAGTTCACGGAAGGTGGCTGGATTTTTAGATCCGCCCTCTGTCCCAGTGCTCAACAAAAGAGGTAGGACAGTGGGCAGGGTATGACACAGAGTAGGGGGAGGGTATACTCTTGGGGGGTGGTTATCACAGCACCAGGAGCGCTCTTGTTGAGGACAGGACACGGGGGGGGGCGAGATTTGTGGCTAATCCAGGGAGTTCCCAGGGAAAATTGTGTGAAGGGTTCAACCTGAACTGGTCTCAGACTCACCTCTAGCAGAGGCCAGGCTGTGGGGGTCAAAGATCCAGCAGGCAGGGGCTCAGGGCGGATCTCAGGAAGGGGCCTGCAACTCCAGCATAGGGCCAGCAGTGTGAGTCAGAGATCAGGCAGGTGAAGATTCAGGGTGGCCCTGCCTCAATGAACTTTTCTTATCTGAGCTGATGGTGCTCCCTTCAGGAGTCAAATATCACCTTTAAAATTCCAACACCAGACATGAGACCTCTCTTGAATTGTTGGCCAGGGATGTTCAAGGCACTTTAAGAATGTACAGCCTATTGCAGTTGCCCTTCATTACTTCCCAGAGATGGAAGGTAAGTTCCTATTGCTGAAGACACCATTCACTTCAGATGCAGAGCTTTGAGGTGGAGGTGATCTGAATGTCTTACTCTCTCAACACTATATATCATGGCATTTGTAGAGGGCAACATTCAAGCTTCCAAAGGAAGTAGTTAACCAAGAGTCCTACCTAGCTATGATGTCTATGAACCACATCAATGGCCAGTAAGACAAAATAACACTAAGGATGCAGTGGTGGCACATATACCTTGGCAGTAACCAATAGCTCACTAATTGGATTCAAGACCTGCTCAACAAGAAGGAAAATAGACCTGGTACTGGATTTAGCCAGGGTTCTGGGTTTTCTCAGGATCTCCTTGGGATCGACAGCACCCCCACAAGGCAGGAAGCAATTTGCAGAGAATGATGCCCACATTCCCAAATATTGTTTAAAAATGTTTGTTTTCATTTAAACGTGGTTGGTTATAAATGGTGAATGATTACAGCCAATCTCTTTTTAAAGAAAAAATAAGGAATATGATATAGACATTAATAGTTTGCTTTGGTATGGATTTTGGTTTATTGATACAAGTTTAAGGTCATTTTTGTTATATGTGTATTTCTATTTTTGTTTATGTATTGTGTTTATACAGCTCATTTTAAAATGTAATGTATAATTAAATACAGATTACAGATAGATAGTCACCTAAAATTGTCAAAACTTATATTAGGCTTTCTTATATACAAAGATATATTTCAGATGGTATTCTTCAAAACTGTTCAAAGACCTTTAGAATATGGCATTTAAAAAGGTTTCAGGTTTTTCATGACAGTGAGACATAACTGCTCCTATCGACACCAATTATGTCAGAGAGGAAGATGGGCATCGTAGAAGCTTGTTACAGAGTTCGCATTCAACATGGCAGGGGTAGCCCTTTGGACAAGAAACTGCACTGCCTAGACTGCTTGACAGCATGTTGTCCAGAATGGATAAGCAGGTTACAAAGAAAAGTGACTGCTAAACTTGCCAAGAGATGGGGTGGTCTTTCAAGATTCCTGCTTCATCAAAAAGTTTGCCAGACACTCTGGGCCTATAGGCTGAAGATGGCATGCTTTTCTCTTGTCCTAGATCTAGTCAAGAATCATGCCCTTTTCATGCCATTCTGTTTTTACTATCATTATATTGACAAATTTAAAAACCAGAGGCCTAGACTTTGGGTTTAGGTCTGTGGTAGAGTTTTTGTCTATCCTGTGCAAAATCCTGGGACACACACACACACACACACACACACACACACAGAGAGAGAGAGAGAGAGAGAGAGAGGCATGCATGCACGCATGCACGCACACACACAATAGATATTTTTGTATAATTTCCTTTAATTTCTGTCTACTTAATGCTTCATTATAATTAGGTTCATCTCATACATTTTTTACAGGATTATTGGATAAGTAACATTGAATCTTTGGCACATTATAAGAAGACTATCATGTATCCTATACTTATTGTTGTTAACTTTGTTTATTTAAGGTGACTTACAGAATTTTTTTCTATTGTGATGTTAATTTTTCCTCTACTTCCACCAATCACCGTGACCAATTGTATCATTATCCTGCTGAAAATTCCACAAGATTTCCTCATACTTAAAAATAAATATAATTATCTTTTCATGGTATATAAGATAGGACATTATCTAGGTCAACTTACATTATGACTTTGTCTCCAATCACTTCACTCTCAGCTCTCTCCCGTAAGAACAAATACAATGACCATAGCCACATTGGCTATTTTGGTATATTTTTAGACATGTTAAACTAATTTCTTTCTATGGGACATTCAATTTGCTGCTACTTGCTCCTGAATCATCCCATTTTGTTAAAGAGTAGAAGAGGAACTTTATACAGTTTTATCCCTTACTGATTTCAGGATTCTGCTCAAATATCACATTCTTTGAGAAGCATTCCCAGAAAATCCTATCTAAATGTTCATCACTTATTTCTGTCACTTTCAAAGTCCTTAGCTTGCTATATCTTTTCAGACATCTATCATCATCTTATTACCATCTCCAGAATGTCTGCATTAATTATTTTCATGTTCACCACATATTCCCAGTAGCTTGAAGAATACCTGACACATGACACTTCATAAATATTTGTTGAATAATTGAACAAGTGAACAAATGAATTATAAATTTTTGACTTTTAATCTTCTTTGGATTCTTATATTGCTGAGAAATCATTTTAGTTGGTACCAATTAATCTTCTTAGTGGCCACTTCAGACATTTACTGTTCTTTTAAAGCCTCTGTCTCAGTTAGTTCCACAGATAGTCACAAAGCATGTTTGTTGTAGTTTATTACCAGAAACTTTAGAATACTTTTCTTTATGCCCATTTTGCTAAATTATGAAGCAGACAAAAGTTTCCCACCTACCTGTAAATTTATGGGGTTGTCATCACAAGTGCTGGCCTGTATAACATTTTTAGAAAAAGGTGCATCCTCTGTGTGGAAGCAGTCTAGGACAACATAACAAAGGAGGAATGTAGTGCTTTTATATAGTTTGCGGGGGAATGCCCTAAGAGATAGAGAGAATAGCTGCTTGGATTACAAAGAAAATACTATTCTTTGAGTAATTCCCATATATTGCCAACATTTTCTTTCTCATCCCTTTATTATCTTTGAAGATGTACTGTTTCTAATGGCTTCAATCAATACTGACTTCTATAGGGAATTTTATTCAGACCATACACTCCAAGTGATCATGCTTCCTATTCCTTTGTCTTTTCTCAGACCCTTCCTATCCATCTACTTATCCTTCCAATTCCATGCCTTCTGCCTCTCTCTCTCTCTCTCTCTCTCACTCTCTCTCACTCTCTCTCTGTCTCTCTCTCTCTCTCTCACACACACAAACAGGCAAGCAAACACAAAAGATAAAACAGAACAAAACAGAGGAAAAAACAACAAAACATAAGAAGCATAAGAAGCACATACACATGGAGATACATGAATACATAGAGAATCTGTAAAAACACAAAATCGGAAACCATATGTAGAAGCAAAAAATCAGCAAGGTAAACAAATAAACTAACAAACAAAATGCCCAGTAAAAGCATTATGAGATGGAAAAAAAACAAAGAAGGGGCGCATTTCTGGAAGGAATATAGGCCATCACAGCAGGAAAGGCATGGAGTCAGGGGATGAAGTCTCTGAACACATAGCCTCACAGAGAGTGGACAGGAAGTATGGGTGGTAAATAAAGTCTCAAGTATTTCCCTTTAATTAGCTATACCCCTCTCAAGGGACTCTGTCTTCTAAAGGTTCATTGGCCTCCTAAAACAGTGCCATTAGCAGGGGACCAATTGTTCAAACACACAAATCTATGAGAAGCATTTCATAGGCAAACCACCACTCATTTTTCCTATGGCTGAAAACCAGAGCCATTATTTATTTTCACCAAGATTTTACAAGTAGAAAGCCTGTCATAGACACTTCTAACTGCCATAATCCTTCTAATTCTAGACATTGGTATTGGTAGCCTTTTGTATTCTAATTATGAATCTGTTTGACAGAGTATCCCTTGCTATTGACGTTCTTTTTATTTATTTAACTGTTGCTTGTTTTTGTTTTTCTTCCCTCTTCCAGTTCCTTAAATACTGAAATTTATCATATGCATATATGTATGTATATTTATGATTTCTTATGACAATAACTTTTTAAATTTAATTTTATATAACAAAGTCCAATTAAATGAAAACAAACATTTATACACAATATTTGGGAATTTGGGCATCGCTCTTTCCAAACTACTTCCTGCTGGTAAGGGGCGCTGTCTTGGGGGATTCGAAGAAGATTCAGATATCCTAGCTGTAGTCTGTAGGGCTGTTTTGTCCAGCTGTTTGGAATGTAGGATCAGCTTGTACTCTGTTTCAGGTGGTCTGGCGTGGTCAAACCACATTAGTCTGGAAGGAATCCACATCTTTTCATTTTCTGTGGAAACAAAAATAGAAATCCTTTTCCCCAGTAACTTGACAATAAATTTTTACCATTGTAAAAACTGCTAAATGTTTTCTGTAAGGCTCTGATCTTTGTATCACATCCTGTGACTCAATTAACCAGGAGAGGCAATTAAGAAAGGAATATTGTTGTAAATAAAATAAAGCAACCCAAGAGGAGTCTGTATAGGAACCTGTATCACTCTCTCACAGTGTATCTTTTGCAGACACTCTCATTTAAGTATCCCAGAACTTTCAGAGAATGGCAAAGCTTTACCAGTCCTGTTTTAAGTATACTTTTAAAGTCTTGCACAAAATATTAAATGTGATCAAATGTAATCAGAAATATTTAAGAAAAGATATTCTGGGAAACAGATAAGCTTAGGCAAGTTATGTATTACAAAGCAATCACATTGCTCCCTGGGTTGGCCCCTGATCCTGTTGCTCCTGTGTCCTGTCCTCATCGAGAGCACCCTTGGTGCTCTGATACACCCCCATCCATCCCCATCGCGAGCCTGCCCCCCCCCCCACTCTGTGCCCTACCCTGCCCACGGTCCTGCCGCTCTGGTTGAGCACTGGGACAGAGGATGGAGCCAACAGTCCACCCTACTTCGGAGACTTCTCGGAGCAACTCTGAACAAAGGAGACCTGCCTATCCACGCGGGACCACCCGTAATTTCCACCTGCTTGGTCTCTGACCTCTGGTCCAGTCCTCTGTTGGAGTCCCGGACCCTTCCCGAGATCTGCCTATCTCTGTGAGTCTACTCTGAGTTCCTGCCAGCAAGATCCTTGACCCCCAAATCCGGGCCTCTGCTAAAGAAAGAGGCCTCGGCTGGAGAGTTCCAGTTTCCAGTGAGATCCAACTATCATGCAAAACCTTCCCAAGTTTCAGCTCAGACTTTGTCTTCTTCTGCCAGCCATTGGCTAGAGCCATTGGCTCGTGGCATCTTCTACTGGATCCTCAGCCCTGACCAGATCCTTGGGTCCCTGTCTGCGGAGAGACATCGTAGAGATCTTGGACCACACAGAGCTACAGATATTGAATCTCTGACCCACATAAGCCCAGCGGGATGTACCATAGAGAGAGGGGGAGACCCCACCAACACCTACTGGAAGAAGCTATGGGAAGAAGGCAATACAAGAAAACACCTAACAACAGAAAGACAAACATGACACCACCAGAATCTAGGGAATCTACACCAACTAGAACGGAACACAACAACAAAGCAGAGGAAGCAGAAGGGAACGACGTAAAAATTACCATCATAAAAATGATAGAGGCCCTCAAAGAAGATGTGAGAAAATCCCTTAAAGAAATGGAGGAAAAAACAAACAAAAAAGTGGAAGAAATGAACAAATTCCGTAAGGAAAGTACAGAAAGCCAAGAAAAAACAGTTAAGTGGGTGAAGGAAACGGTTCAAGACTTGAAAACTGAAATTGAGAAAATAAAGGCAACACAAACCGAAGGAATGCTGGAAATAGAAAAACTGGGCAAAAAACCAGGAACCACAGACACAAGCATAACCAACAGAATTCAAGAGATGGAAGAGAGAATCTCAGGCGCAGAAGATAAACTAGAAGAAATAGATTCATCGACCAAAGAAAATCATAAATCCAACAAATCCTTAACACAAAATATCCAGGAAATGTGGGACACCGTGAAAAGGCCAAACCTAAGAATAATAGGCATAGAGGAAGGTGAGGAAGCCCAGCTCAAAGGTGCCGAAAACATATTCAAAAAATCATCGAGGAAAACTTTCCAAATCTGAGGAAGGACATGCCCATGAAAGTTCAAGAAGCATACCGAACCCCAAATAGGCTGGACCAAAGTAAAAAGCCCCCTCGACATATAATAATCAAAACACCAGAATACAGAATAAAGAAAGAATATTAAGAGCAGTGAAGGAAAAAGGACGGGTAACATATAATGGCAGACATATCAAAATTACACCTGACTTCTCCATGGAAACCCTCAAGGACAGAAGGTCCTGGATAGATGTTCTAAAAGTATTAAGAGAACACGGATGCCAGCCTAGGCTACTATATCCAGCAAAACTCTCAATCATTATAGATGGAGAAAACAAGATATTTAATGTCAAAATCAGATTTTCCCAATAGGTATCTACAAATCCGGCCCTACAGGAATTATTGAAAGGAAAACTCCAACCCAAGGAAGGTAACTACGCCCACAGAAATGTAGGCAACAGATAATCCAACTACACCAGAAACCAAGGGTGAAGCAGAACAAATATATTCACAATACCACTGCCAACAACAAACCTAAGTCAAACAAGCATCAACAATCGATGGTCCTTACTCACCCTCAACATTAATGGTCTTAACTCACCTATAAAAAGCCACAGGCTAACAGAATGGATACGAACACAGACTCCATCCTTCTGCTGCATACAAGAAACACATCTAAGATTCAAAGATAGGCATTTCCTCAGGGTAAAGGGTTGGGAAAAGATTTTCCAATCAAATGGAAATAAGAAGCACTAGCACAGTTATCCTAATATCTAACAAGTTAGACTTCAAACCAAAATTAATCGAAAGAGATGAAGACGGTCATTTCATATTCATCGCAGGAGAAATCCATCAACACAAAGTCTCAGTTTTGAACATCTTTGCCCCTAATACAAAGTCACCCACATTCGTAAAAGAAACACTACTAAAACTCAAAGCTCATATAAAACCTCACACACTTAAAGTGGGAGACTTTAATACACCACTCTCAACACTAGACAGGACCACAAATCAGAAACTCAACAAAGAAACAAAAGAATTAACAGAAGTTATGTCTCAACTGGGGTTAGCAGACATCTATAGAACATTCCATCCAAAGACAAAAGAATATACCTTCTTCTCTGCTCCACATGGAACCTTCTCTAAAATCGACCACGTAGTAGGTGGCATAACAAACCTCAGCAGATACAAGAGAATAGGAATAGTCCCCTGTATCTTATCGGACCACCATGCTTTAAAATTGGAATTCAACAACAACACAAATAGCAGAAAACCTGCAAACTCATGGAAATTGAACAATGTGCAATTGCACCACTCCTGAGTCAAAGAAGAAATAAAGAAAGAAATTAAGGACTTTCTAATATTCAACGAGAATGAGGACACAACATACCCGAACTTATGGGACACCTTGAAAGTAGTGCTACAAGGGAAGTTCACTAAGTGCACTAAGTGCCCATATGAAGAAAACAGAGGATAGTCACATAAGAGAATTAACAGCCCAACTGAAAGCCCTAGAACAGAGAGAAGCAAATTCACCCCATAGGAGTAGATGCCAGGAAATAATCAACTTGAGGGCTGAAATCAACAAAATAGAAACCAGGAAAACAATACAAAAAAATCAATGCAACAAAGGGTTGGTTTTTTGAGAAAATCAACAAGATAGGCAAACCTTTATCCAAATTAACGAAAAAGCAGAGAGAGAACATGCAAATCAACAAAATCAGAAATGAAAAGGGGAACATAACAACAGACAGAGGGGAAATCCAGACAATTTTCAGGTCATACTTTGAAAATCTGCATTCCACAAAAATTGAAAATTCAAAGGAAATGGACAAATTTCTGGATAACTATCACTTACCAAAATTAAATCAAGAACAGACAAACAACTTAAATAGACCTATAACCCACAATGAAATAGAAGCAGTCATCGAAAGCCTTCCAACCAAAAAAAGTCCAGGGCCAGATGGATGCAATGCAGAATTCTACCAGACATTCAAGGAATAACTAATACCACTACTCCTCAAACTGTTCCACAAGATAGAAACAGAAGGTTCATTGCAAAAACTCTTTTTATGAGGCCACAGTAACCTTGGTAACCAAGCCTCACAAAGATACAACTAAGAAAGAAAACTACAGACCAACATCCCTGATGAACATCGATGCAAAAATACTCAATAAAATACTGGCCCTTTGCTTTTTATAGCTCCCTAATTCTGGGACTAAAGGCATGTGATCCCAAGTGTTGAGATCATCTTTGTGTGAGCTGGATTATTTTCATGTAGCTCAGTGTGGCCTTAAACTGACAGAGATCCACTTACTTCTACTTCCCAAGTGGTGGGATGAAAGGTATGTACTGCCACCATCTGGCTTTTATAGGTAACTAATGTGGCTAGCTTTGCTTTCTGTCCCCTCAGGCAAGCTTTAATAAATCATAAATACTATATCGACTCACCCAAACATATAGATTGGATTATTTCTAATACTCTCCCCAGGAAGAGAATTATACTTCTTTACCCTTTATTGTCTGACTTGGTAATTTCAGCCTTAATAAAAATACAATATACTTCCCCGTTGTACTTACATTAGTCAACAATAGAATGTTAGTTATTGTGATATATGGAAATTTTAAATACATTTAGATGGACTGGATTGTCCTCTTGACTTTAGGCATTAGGAGAAATATATCACCATAAATGACTGTAATAAATTGATAGATTCAGTTTCTAGAACCAATCACGTGCCACGTGGAGCTAAGCCCATCCTAATTAAAATCGACTCACAAAAAATCAGCTGAAATAAGTAAACTTTGGGTAACATACTCATGAATTAGAAAACATATGTTTTGTTACAAACTACTAAAAAAAATTAGATGTTGCTACATAGCATTATTTCAACAATAATTGAATAGCACACAGTAAACTCAAATGCTCAACAACCAAAACACAGTAAGACTTAACCCAGTCTCAACCTGTTTTCTCTCATGTACCCATATTTGTTCTCACATATTGAATATGTGCTCTTCCCATGCCTGTCTGACTTGTGTAAACAAGCACGTTAGTGATTGGCAGACCTGAAATTCATGCATGTCCTTGTCCAGAGCAAACAGTGTTATTTTCGCATGCCTACTCTTTGGTCTGTTCTTCAGCTAGAAAGTTGCTTAGGACCCTCCCAAAACACCTTCAGTGTGAAGCCTGCACTTTTCCATGTGATTTTTGTAGGTAAAGACTCTAGATCCATTTTAAGTATGATCTTATATTAGAAATCAATATTTTTTTTGGTGATAAGTTAGAGACATCGTTCAGAATTTTCCATTTACTTTTCATGATGACCCTATTGGAATAAGTCCTATCATTTTCATTGCTTTACAGGAGAAGCTGAGAAAGGCATGGGTAAGTAAAGTAGCCTGAAAGGCCAGGCAGTGGATCACAGATGTGGGATTCAAATCCAGGCAATTTGACACCATAACAAACACTACTCACTGTCCTCACACCACAATGAGTGATGTTGGGGATTTTTATATCTCTGCTACTGTGCATACCTTGATTAAAACTCTGCACATTTTATGAGGGATATTTATTTATACTATTCCCCCGAACAGTTCACCAAGAACTTTGAGAAATCAAGGACTCAATCTCAGGTGTCCTTATACATCCAACATCTTTTAAGGTAGCTTGCCTGTAGCTAGTACCTAGCTTTTACTAAATGTTTGCGAATGCAATTTGCTATTGAACTGCTTTGTCATCAGTCAAATTTTCATCACAAATTGCTAGAGAACTGCTCCAAATTGCCTTTCTCTGAAACATGAAAATGACACAATATATTTGGAGAGTGATTTATAGAAAATCATGTATTTCATACAGATGGAAAGAGTACAATGATAAGAAAAAATTTCAAATTTCTCCTCAGGCACTTACTTGCTTTTTAAACATCAATCAAACAATCAACAAATTTTGACTCAGTGCTCTGTATTCATCAAAAAAGAGGCCAAGCACTTGTACTGGAGGTAGCCCACAAATCACTTTGTGCTCTGGTAGCTGCAGTTCATGTTTGCTCCTGATCTAGTCATGTTTTTATATCTTTGAGCTGGTGAGATCAATGAATATGGAAGGAAGATAAAATAAAATAAAAATTTTATCTGACAGCCTTTTTTTCCCTGAAATCTTCAATGGCTTTCAGAAGTTTACTGTTTCCTAAAGAAGAATTCCCATTATCTTTTAAGGAAGGGTTAAATAAAGGTAGGTTTTGTGAATGAAAGGAATCAGAACAATTAGCAAAAGCCTTTACAATCTGAGATTATCTTCATTGATTAGATTGTTTTGTAATTGTTGAAGGTAGTGAAAATTACATCCTTGAGCTAGATAAGAGTTAGGTCTGTGAGCCACAAACCACTTTGTTTTTGAAGAACAAAGATTGGAACTGAGAGAATTCAGACAGCAAAGGGAAATAAAAATGTCTGAAGCTTTCAAAGTACAATAGGTAAAAATAACTTTTTCCTCATTTATAAATCTTATATGCTACTGATGGGCAGGTGCTAAGATTTTGGAGATGAAGTAAAAGGTACCTGGTTAAACACAAGCAAAATAAAAACAAAAACGAGAGAAAATATTTATTCAAGCTGCTGCACCCATAAAAATGAATAGAGTTGGCAGCAAAAAATAATGGGAGGCTCTCAATCATTTCAAAGTTTAGCTTGTTAGTAGATTAATTTCTTTCACTGAAGGTTATATTCTCCTTTCAGTTGTGGAACATTTTAGAGAAGTTTTGTTGCCCTAACCAAATTGAAAGAAAAAAAATCCAATGGAATTAAAAATTTCAACATATATTCACCAAAGGAAGATAGTTGAGATCCATTTTGTTCTTTACTATTCACTTCTTACTGGTTCTGTATGAATACATTCAATGAATAAAAGAGACGTTTGAATGCCAAGTGATTTGTTTGACCAAATCTTGCCTGAGTTTTAGAGAATTTAAACAGATGTACATTTTCTTTATCAAATGCATTTGCTGTATCAACAGAATGGCTTGTATCCCAGATGTTGGGAGTGCAGTTTAAGAAGACTAAACATCAAGGTTAGAGAAGGAATATAATGATGAAAAGCATAATTGAGGCATAAAAGCCCAGAGCTCAGTATTTTGTTAGTTTGAGTTATTTAAACACAGTGCTTTCAGAAATCTTTGGTAGAATGACAGAAGAGAATAAAGGATGCACAATCAGGTTACTGTGAAGGCTTACGTTTTAACAATGAGCAAAGGCAGGACTGGTATTGAGCCTCAGCCTGCATTCCCATATAAATCAGGTATCATTTCATTAAAACATATGTTTTCATCTATTCCATTGCAAGACAACTTATTTTCTAGGTGTGCATTTATGTATTCATGAATATGTATGGAATCTGTATGGTACACTTAACTGAGGACATGAGAAATTTTCTTCCCAAAGGTGTTACTCCTATCATCTTTCCTTTTGGACTAGAAGTCAACATCTGGCATGCCTTTAGATTTGGGTGAAATAGCTTATAGATAATACTACTATAATTATTTTGAGGATATGTGGGTGGAATTGTTTAGCATCTATTTTAACTTCTTTTTTTGAGACAGCATCTCCTATGCAGTCCTGGCTGCTTTGAAACTCTGAATACACCTGTTTGAATTTATAATTCCTTACTGAGATTATAGGTATGAATCTTCTTTAAAACAAAATAAAGCAAAACGAGTTTTTAATACATATATTTCAATCATATTCTTTTCTCTCCCCTAACTTCTCCCAGATACAGCCCACCTCCCTATCCCTACCCAACTTCATGTCTCCCTCTCTTTCTTTGTCTCTCAAAAACATACCCAGGAAAAAGAACAAACAAAATCAAAACTGACAAACAAACAAGCAAACAAACAAAAAACAAAGAAGAAGAAAAAGAAAAAACCCAATATGACCAAAAATATACAAAATGAAACAAAAATTACACACACACACACACACACACACACACACACACACACACACACACACCACACCACACCACACCACACCACACCACACCAAACCACGGAGTCCATTTTGTGTGGCCAGTTACTCCTGTGTATGGAGCCTGCCCTGGCGTGTGGTTGAGATATCAGGTAATGTTCTATTATAGAAAACTGGTTTTCCCTTTCCCAGCAAGTAACAATTGAAAATAGCTTCTTAGTTAGGAGTGAGAATTTCTGTTCTCTCCTATCTCTTAGTGTTTTGATTTTGTCTGGTTTGAACCTGTGCTGGCATAGTCTCTATAAGTTCATATGTGTACCAGTCCTGTTGTATCTTGAAGTGGCAGGCAAGATAATGTATCTGACAGTGGATCAGAAGTTTCATGAATTCTTTTGATCACATTCTTCCTCATGAAATAAAGCATCCATGAGACCAAAGAGATAGCTTACTGGGAATCTTGGAATCTTGATCCAGTGGAAGGTTTTTTTCTTTTCTTTTTTTTCTCCCCCCTCCACTGAAAGCCTATTTCCCTAATTTTCTAGATCACATAAACCTATCAGGTACTGAGTAGATCTACAGTGCTAGGCATGATTTTCTTCCTATTAAGAAGACCTTAAGTCTAATTAGACAGCTGTTGGTTATCTCCAGGAAGTAGGTTGTGAGCGTTAACAAAAAAGAAGGGACGTGTGAAAAGGCTATATGGAAACCCACTATATTTATTGTAAGCCAATTAAATTATAACTAAAAGAGGAGGTCTAAAGGAGATATGATAATGCTATCCCTAAAAGCCATGGGTTAATAAAATTCCAATACCAGATATGAGATAATTCCTTATGAGTTGTTGGTCAGGCAGAATCTAGGGTCCTTCCTCCAGACAATGCAATGTTACCATTGCTCTTAGTTAACTACTATAACTAAATATTGAGCCCCTGTTGATGAAAATCCCATATTCCTTGGTTGCAAGATAAGATAAATCAAATGGAAACTTATCTGGAAGTTTCCTCTCTATTGGCAAGCTTTCATAGTGATGCTATGTAAGCTGCTAGGAGAAAAAGGTCTTGTGATCTAAAATACAGACCTGTGATGGGAGATTCATTCTGTAAATATGTTTCTCTTATTGATTAATGAATAAAGCACTGTTGGCCAATAGGAAAACAAGATAGGTGGGACTAGGAGGAGAGAGGAAGTAGTAGGGAGGAGATTCATCATGGAGGACAGAGAGTAGAACGCCAGCCCCTCTCTCCAGTAAGATGAGACCACAAGGAAATACTTAGATTAATACAAGTAGGTTAATATTTAAGACAGAGCTAGCCAATAAGAAACTAGTAACTGGCCAACAGCTTTACATCTAATACAGTGTTTCTGTGTTTTATTTGGGGCTGGCTTGGAAATGGGACCTGACTGGCAGGAAAAAACCTACTCATAACAGACCTGCTATATAATATGAAGGCATGACTGTTCCAAGGTATAGTTGAGGGGAAGATTTATTGTAGATAATGAGGGAGAGAACAAGCCAGAGGCTTCAGGAGGAGTCCAGAGCAAAGAGAGAAAGCAGTAGACTGAACATGGACAGCAGACTGGACTAGGCCATGAGAGGAAGAGGGAAGATGAGAGGGGGGCAGAGAGAGAGAGAGAGAGAGAGAGAGAGAGAGAGAGAGAGAGAGAGAGAGAGAGGGAGGGAGGGAGGGAGGGAGGGGGAGGAAGGAAGAGAGAGAGACAAAGAGAGACAGAGAGAGAGAACAAAAGAGTGGGGTCCAAGAGATAAAGGCCGAGAAGAAGACCAAGACTGTACTGGCATTCTGTGTGTCAAACTGACATAAGGTAGAGTCATCAGAAAGGAAGGAGCTTCCGTTGCAGAAATGCCTCTATGAGACCTATCTATGAAACATTTTCTCTATTAGTGATCACATTGTTGGTGGTACCATCTCCAGGCTGATGGTACTGGGTTCTATAAGAGAGCAGGCTGAGAAAGCCAAGGGAAGCAAGTGAGTAAGTAGCTCCTCCTCCATGGCCTTTGCATCAGCTCCTGCCTTCAGGTTCCAGTCCTGTTTACTTCCTGTCCTGACTTCCTCAAGAGATGGACCATGATCTTGAAGTATAGGCCAAAAAAATCCCCCCACTGACTTGGTTTTTGGTCATGCTGTTTCATCACAGCAATAGAAACTATGACAAGAACACATTGCCAAAATAACAGGGCTCTATAGGAATGAGAAGCTGGGAAAAGGAAAGTACATGAACTATGGAAGTTTGGTGTAGGGGGCAGGGTGAGAAGGCCTGAAAAGAGACAGGGTGCAAGCATGGGCTCTGTAAACAGGTAGTTGCTATACTGAAAGAACCTGGAGGCCAACCTATGTATTTGTATGCTAATAGGCACCACAATTAGCTATTTGTTTCTTTTGGACCTGATACCTGCAAGCAAGATGTAAAATCGTGGCATGACTACTATGGGTTAAGCCACTGATTTTTTTTTTTTTAATTAGGTTTCAGACCCATTCTAGAGAAGGAATTTGTACCTGGTACTGAAAACCTAGTCAAAGCCCATGGCTGATCAAAGCCATTGGCCCTAAAAGAGGAATTTCTACTGTCATTTTGCTAAGTGGATATGGTGTTAAGTTGCCTTATAAGTGTTTATTTTTATACCTGAAGATTAGTACTACTCTGAGCCATGGTCAGAGGATCTTCTGTTTGCAGTGGGTAAAGATTAATGTAGAGATTGATATCTGGTCAGTATGCTGAGATGTAGTGACTGCTGAGTGCTTATCCCCAAATGGAATATTTATATCACTCCATTTAAGGCTCAGAGAACATTACTGAAGATGGATAAAAAGACTATAATAGCTGGAGGATGGGATGGAGTGTGTTGATACTCTGTCTTCTGAACATGGCATGGCTACTTTACTTATGAACTCACAGTGGTAGTGGCTACATGCACAAACCTTGCATAAGACTGGGACCATTAACATGCCATCATTAAGGTGGAAGGGTTCATTAGGTTCCATTCTTCTGAGGATGTTAATGGCTGTTGGTGGGAAAGGAGTAAATTTTTTTTTTGCAGTGATATGACCATTGTTACATTGACTTCACTCAAGTAAATAACTCCTCACTTATGCTCATTCAGGCAACCCTAACTAAATACAGTGGGTCACATGAAGGTAGGAGGGGAACTTGGAAAGAAGAGCGGATTCTGTGAGAGAGGAAAGAGAATAAGATAGGTTTATGGGGGAGATTTTGATGAAAGAGTACTATATATTATAATGTGTGTGTGTGTGTGTGTGTGTGTGTGTGTGTGTAAGGTGTATGTTTTTTCCACCCGCCGCCTGGTCTTGTCCCGCCGCCGCGCCAGCCCCAAATAACACACTGAGACTCTGTATTAGATATAATTCTGTTGGCCCGGTTACTTGTTCCTTATCAGCTAGCTCTATCTTAATTATTAACCAATTTCTATGTATTTCCACGTGGTCTTCCCGAGAGCGGAGGAATGGCGGTTCTGTTCTCTCCAGGCTCTCCATCCTGACTCCTCCTTACTACTTTCTCTTCCTCCTTGTCTCCTAGTTCCTCCTATCTTCCTTTCCTATTGGCCAACAGTGCTTTATTTATTAACCAGTATGAGAAACATATACAGAATGACATCTCCCATCATCTCCTCTTTTCTGTCTAAATAAAAAGAAGGGTTTTAACCTTAACCTAGCAAAATATATCACATAACAGTTATCAAATAAGAATCACAGTTAACACTATTTAGTCCATTAACATTTAGCAAGATTTGAAGAAAATATTCCATCATCTATTTTTATCTTTGTGAGTTAAAGTCCTGTATGTAATTTATCTTTAAGCTTAACTAAGGAAAACTATAACCATAACTATCTGTCTTCAACTGCATCAAAGACCACAGAAGGATAGTATATAAACTCTAGAAATGACAGAGACAACTCACTGCCTGGTCACCCGAAGTTCTTTTGTAATCTTCCATCTTCAGCCCATAGGCAATAGTGTGTCTGGCAGACTCTTCAGCAAAGCAGGAAACTTTAAACTGTCTTCTTGTATTGGCAATTTGTCAGTCACTTTTCTCTGTGTCCTGCAGACTGTCTGGCAGACTCTTCCATGAAGCAGGAACTCTATAGCAATGTCCATCTTGAATCTGCAGTCACTTTTCTGTGGCCCTTGCATGTCCAGTTTATACATCATAAAGTCAAACAGTCCAGACAAGAGCAGTATCTTGTCCAAATGGCTAGTCTTGACATATTGGAAGTAAACTCCATAACGAGTTTCTTCAATGTCCATCTTCCTTTCTGACGCAGGTGGTGTTGCCAGGAGCATTCATGTCTCACTGTCAAGAAAAACCCTAAACCATTTTAAATACCATATTCTGTAGATCTTTGAAAGGTTTGAAGAATGCCTATCTTAAATACATCTATGTATATCTAGAAATCCTAACTAACTTAACTATAAGTTTTGATTATTATGGGTAGCTATCTAAAATCTGTACTAAATTATACATTACATTTCTAACTGAGCTATATAAACACAATACCTAAACAAAAGGAGAAATATACATATCACCTTATTGACCTTAAATTGTATCAATAAGTGAAAATCCATTCCAAAACAAAGTATTCATATCTATACCATAATTCCCCTTTTACCTTTAAAAAGAATATTGGTTGTGATCATTAACCATTTATAACCAAGTCCATTTAAATGAAAACAAATATTTATAAACAATATTTGGGAATTTGGGCGTCATTCTTTCCAAACTACTTCCAGCTGACAGGGGACGCTGTCATGGGGGATCCTGAGAAGACGCAGAAATCTTGGCTGAAGTATGCAAGGCTGATTTGTTCAAGCTGTTTTGAATGTTGGATCACCAGGAACGCTGTTTCAGGGGGTCTGGCTTGCTCAAACCACATTAGTCTGAAAGGAATCCACAGCTTTTCATTTCCTGTTGAAACAAAAATAGAAATCCTTTTCCCCAGTAACTTGTCCTTGAACTTAAATTTTGGAGTCAAAGCATTTTTAAAACATATAAATTGAATTAATTCAGCAGCATTTGTTTTAACAGTTGTTTCCTCAGCAGTCAAACAATACAAAGACAATATAATACCATACAGTATCCAGATTCTCTCTGAGCTTTTCATCTTTACGTGGCTTTATTATTACTCCGTTTCTTATACTGTTTATTTTTTATTTTTTGAGACAGGGTTTCTCTGTGTAACTCTTATCTGTCCTGGAATTCACACTGCATACCAGGTTTACTTTGAAATCACAAGAGATCTGCTTGCCTCTGTCTCCTGAGTGCTGGGATTAAAGGTGTGTGCCACCACACCCAGTTCCTCTTTGTCTCTTTAAAACCATTTTTTTCCATTTCTCTCCCAAGCCTACATATATTTTAGAACACACTGTAAACCTTTAGCGTTTTTTCTTAATGTGAATCTGTCTTTACTGTAAATCTTTATCTTTTTCTGGCCATGAGTCTTTTATCTGGTAAACAACCTTGTTAAAATGAAAGTCTTTGTTGTTTCTGCCACGGTTTATAAAAGTTGGCAGCAGCTATTTTACAGCCAGCACTGAAAGCTGCGCTCAATGCCTTGGTCTGCATGCTGCCAGCTTGGAGATGTGGTTACTGCCATTGCCAGCTCTGATAAACACCAATAAATTGTTAGCAGTGCTTTTTTAAAACCATGTGGTTTTTTGCCGCTTATGCTGAATCAGGAATCTTCCCTTAAAGGAGCCGTGCGAATATCTGCTTGTCTCTTGCAAAGCAGAGTTCAACCAAGAAAAATGCTGCTACCAAGAAACCTTGTTTGTCTTTGTTCTTTTGCTTCTAAAACCCTTTTTTAAGCTTTTGTTAAATTTTAAGTGTAAGTTCTTACTAGCCACGTGGGTGCCATTTGTAAGAAGCACGGTTTTTCCACCTTCTGCCACTGCTTTATTTATTAACCAGTATGAGAAACATATACAGAATGACATCTCCCATCATGTGTATGTGTGTAATTTTGAAAGAATAAAAAATTAAGAACATGAAGATGAATACTATTTCCTAGAAGAAAATCAAACATGGTTCCTCAGCTATCCCAAAAGCATAGTTCATAGGCAGTGCTTAAAAGGCTATCTGTAATAAAGAATTAGTATTAAAACTTTTAGGTTATGGGGCTAAAGAGATTACTCATTGCTTAAGAGCAAGTGCTGTTCTTGCAGAGTACTTGGCTTAAATTCCAACACCTATATGGTAGTTCACAACAATCTTTTATTTCAGTTTCATGCAATTCAGGCACGTAGTGTAATGCATACATGCAGGCAAAACAAAACATTCACATATAGAATAAAATGTATACATTAAAAAAATTATAAACCTTTCAAGTTTTTAAGTTATATTTTATATAATGAATTTGCAAGTATCAGGATAAACAAGAAACACACAAAATTCAAGATATTTTTCTTATATTCAGCAGATATCAATTACATATAAAATGTAATCAGAAAAACATACATAAAAAGAACTGATTCACAAAATCATACACGTTGTTTATAAAAGTATGGGTATATGCAATTAAGGCAATCACTATTATGTCCACAAATTTTGGGTATTCCACAATCATAACCAAAAAAAAAAAAAAGCTGAATGGAATATCAGTGCCTCATATAAACTTCCTATACTCATTACTATACATTATACACATTGACATTTGTGCTAGTATATTTGTTTTGCATGTTTTTTTTGAGATGGAGTCTTGATATGGAGACCAGGCTGACCTCAAATTGACCTCAAATTTTCAATCCTCTCATATCTGTCTTTTGAGTGCTGAGATTACACTGTGTAGCACCATATCTTTTTTAAAATTTTCATTTTTATGACATAAGTAGCTTTGCTTTCTGTTTGTTCACTAATGAAAATATGAGAAAGAATGCATATCTTTTTTTATATTTTTATTTTAATAAGCCATAGTAGAATGCTCAGTCTTCGTGTTGACAGAAATGGAAAAATAGATTTTTTTAAATAAAGCAATTTAGCAAACCTGGGATTTTTGCTCATAATATTTATCTAATGTTTACTATACAAAACTGCATTTTCCAAGATTTATTTTAAATCTTTTACAAGAAGCCAATTAATCTTGTAAAGTTATAATTGGATTTAAATTAAATTTTAATGAACATGATGATTTAACAATCCCTGTGTGTTCTACATCTGAATATTCATTTAAAGGAAAATAAAGTTCAAAATGCTCTATCAGATTTGTAAGGTGTTCAGAAAATATTTTGCAGATGACAATGTTAAGAGGAGTGTTGCCTAGGTCAAAGACAATTGTTAGATTATAGACTGTGCCATAACATTAGAATATTCTCTCAATGTTTGAATGTTTATTTTAGTCTTTTTATCTTCCATGGAAATACATGCTGTACCTTATACTTGCACAGGATAAGTAAAGGTTAGCTCATAAATACACTGAGAATAAAGGGCAGCAAAATCAAACTGGCTGCCTAGCTTATATCTGTAGAAGTTGGGTTAAATTAGTTTCTTATCTTGCAGGAACACAAACAGCTTACATGACAGTTCAAATGTTCTCAGCAGAACTTTCCTTTTGATAATCATCACCCCGGTGCACAATATCATTGTACATTCAGTTTCTATAGCATGACAAAACACAGAGAACAATCTTAACTGTAATGGATTATCTTTTGTGTAATTTTCAGATTTTACTAGGTCAGTGAGCACACTGGTTAGTTCAGCTGAGCTTATTTCCCTAGCAAGATAAGATTTGCTTGGTGCAAGAAAGTACATTGATTTATATTCTGGGGCACATTAATCTGAGGAACTGGTTAGCCCCCTTTCCTGTAATTGCAGCTGAGTTCACACAATATGCTTTCTATACCAAATCAAACTTCAAATCACAATTGTTAATAGTATTTTTTTTCACATAGAATATTTTCTCCCTTTGTAATCGTTAGTACTAGTTAAGTTTGCCAACAATGAGGTTTTGTTTATTTTTAATCTTTTATTTAAATTAGAAACAATCTTATTTTGCATATCAATCCCAGTTCCCTTTCCCTCCCATCCTTCCTTGTCCCCCACTGGCCCCATGAGGTTTTAAAAGATGGTATTCTACCTTAATACTTCCATCACATTGGAATTGTATTGTGGTGGTTTGAAAGAAAATTGCCCCTAAAGGGAGTGGCACTATGAGGAGGTGTAGTCTTGTGGAGTAAGTATAGTCTTGTTAGAGGAAGTGTGCCACTGTGGATAAAGGCTTTGAGGTCTCATATATGCTCAAGAAACTGCCCAGTGACACAGTCTACTTCCTGTAGCATATGTAGCAGCTCCTTCTCCAGCACCATGTCTATATGCACACTGCCATGCTTCCTGACTTGATGATAATAATGGACTAAACCTCAGAAATTGTAAACTGCCGCCTCAACAAAATGTTTTCTTTTATAAAAAAGGACACATGGGTCCTTTCTAAAATAATATCTTTATGAATTTTTAGAGAATTACAAACACTGTATTTTGATCATAGTCATGATTCATAGGCAACATACTAAAATCTTTCTCTGAAATATCCTGAGTCCACGCAGTTCAAATCACTCTTAGTACCACTTACCTTCCTTGCCCCTACTTTGGTACTTTGGGTTAGTAAAGCAGTAGACTGCTTTAAGCACTGCTTAATGTGCCATTCTGCCATATGAGTATGTCATTGTAACAACTTCTCATGATTTATCATTATACACATAGATTAAAGTATCTTCAAGCCATCATCAGAGACACTTTTGTTTGATATAGATGATGAACAACACACAGAGAGTAACAACTGACTGAGGTATAGAAAGTAAGAAACTGCAGAATGTTCATCTCTAAATGGAACATACATACAATATCACTTCCCCAAAGGCTCAGATATTGGAAAGAGTATAAGAGCAATGGATTACTGTGGCCATAAGTAAACAGTGTCTTTTAGACACAGCAGGGCAGCTACACATAGGAATTTATAGGGGTTGTTACAACATGCACAAGATCTGCTCAAGGTCCAGCCAAATATCCAAGCATAGAAGGAAGGGTTGGGCACAAAGTTCCATTGCTAGCTGAGCAGCAATTGGTAATTGTTACCTATTGAAAGAAGAAAGATCACCTCTCTCTAAGAGTGAAGCCCCTATTAAATTGACCATACTCTAGTGGAAGGCTACACATCCAAGATTATTTGAGCAGTACAAACTTATAGGAAAAAAGAAAAGGACAAAGTTCTTTAGGAAGGGAAGGGAGTGGACTTAGAAGAGTTGAGGGAGGGGTGAATATGATTGAAACACATTGTATAAAATTCTCAAAGAACAAATTAAAATATTTTTGAAGTTTAACAGATGCATAAAAGCAGGAAGATTTATTTTTTGAAATAATAATTCAGAGACCATTTTTTGTCTTTCATTTATCACTACCTCTTATGAATTGATAGTCTTTCGTTGCTTCTTTCAGTTTGAGAAAATCTATACAAGTTAATTTAAACATTGCCATAAGAAATGGCTACCAGCATAGCTCTCATTTTTTTTTTGTTTCTTCATAGTCCCAGTAGTGTAACTTTCTCTACATCCTGTATTCCAGTTGAGTGCTGCATCACTCAGAATAAATTCTCAGCTCCACTCCCCCATCCTTTACAATACAAGTTGCTTTTTTTTTTTTGTTTTCGTTTCTTGGGATACCCTTTGGTTGATATTATTTATTTTATCACTGCTTTTGTAATCATAAATAGCATTCTTCTTGATGAAAAAGTCTAGTGAATGTTGCTTTTCCAAATGTAAGTGAAGGATGAAATAAACATTACAAAACCCCCTGCCTTAATTTAGTTTACGATATCCAGCTTTACAAATTAAAGTGATTATAATGTTAGTAACCCAAAGAAAGAAAGGCCTTAACTACTTCTCATTTAAAAGCATTTGAGTGTGTTTTTGACAAGGTAATACTGAACATATGGCACTTTAATGTGATCCTAGTTTATATAGTTTATGTGGAACTTGCATTATATGAAAGTCACCATGGAAGTTCAACAACTTTCAAATTGATCCATGTGTTCAATGAAGGGAGTAAAGGATGGGAAGGGGGGAGAGAAGAAAGAGTGAAAGAGATGGAGACAGAGAGAGAGAGAGAAAGAGAGAGAGAGAGAGAGAGAGAGAGAGAGAGAAGAGAGATACAGAGAGACCTCAGTATAGATACTGTTAAGAGCGCAGAATATCATCAACAACAATGGAAAAATTCATTATGATGTTTATTAAAAGATAAGCAGGGGGAATTGTAAAGTCAGCTAAGCAGTTAAGATCATTTGTTGTTCTTCTTGATTTTGAGTCCCAGAACCTACATTGTGTGGCTCATAACTATAACTCTAGCTCTAGGGGAATTCAATATCCTTTCCTCTCCTCCACAGGCACCCAACATGCATGCATGCATGTGTGTGTATGGGGGGAACAGGGGGTAAATATAAAAATGTTATCAGTGTCACAGAAAAAAAACTTCACAGTAAACTATGATAAAAAGAATCTAGAGTGCAGGGTCAGTATAGAGTATATCTTGCAAGTTTTATAAAATAATCAGAAAAAAAATCCATTTAATATGGCAAGGAGGCACCAGTTAAGAGTTCAGTTAGTACATAATGAAAGGCAGCTTTTATCATGATTAATTTAGCATCATTTCCTAGTTCCATCCCAAAAGTTAAAGTGGCTTTATTTGGTAATGCTTGCATAATGTGCATGTACATTCATGCACACATGCACACATACACATATGCATGCAGATACATACTTGCTCAAAGGCCACAGAAATTTCATCTCTGTTCAGCCATCTCCAGATAGCGCACACACTTTCTATTTGCTTTCCTTAGTACTTAACAACCCAAATAAGTGTGGGGGAACACAGTTTGGTTGTAGAGTAGAATATAATGAAAAGAGAATCTCACAAAATTGTTTTGGATGATGAATACAGAGGAACTTGTCTTTTTTTTTTTTTTTTTTGCTGTGAAGAGACACCATAACCACAGCAACTCTTATGAATGAAAATTGGGGTGACTCACTTGAGGCACTTGAGGTTTAGAGTTTTAGTCCATTATTATTGTGGTGAGGAGCAGGGCAGCATACAGGCAGACAGGAAGTTCTACATCTTGAATCATAGGCAACAGGAAATGGTTTGAGACTCTGGGCATGGCTTGAGCATATATGAGACCTCAATGTCTGCTTCTACCATGACACACTTCCTCCAATAAGGCCATAACTACTCCAACAAAGTTGCACCACCTAATAGTGTCAATCCCTTTGGGAACCATTTTTTTTCAAACCACCACATTTCACTGCCTTGTCCCCAAAGGCTTGTAGCCATATCATAATGCAAAAAAAAAAAAAAAAAAAAAAAATGCATTCAGTCCAACTTCAAAAGTTCTCATAGCTCAAAGTCTCTTCTGAGATTCTTAGAATCTCTTAACTATAATCTTAATCCCCTCTAAATTAAAATCAAAAAGAAAAAAATCACATACTTCCAACATATAATGGCACAAAATTAATATTACCATTCCAAAATGTAGGGAAGGGAGCATAGTGAGGATATACTGAACCAATCAGGACTGAAAACCAGCTGGACAAACTACAAACTCTGCATCTCCCTCTCTGATATCAAAGCACTCTTCAGATCTCCAACTCCCATGCAAAAGGAAGTGGTCTGAGACACTGGGTATGGCTTGAACATATATGAGACCTCAAAGCCTGCCTCCACAGTGACACACTTCCTCCAACAAGGCAACACCTATTCCAACAAAGTTACACCTCCTAATATTGCCACTCCTTTTGGAGTCCATTTTCTTTCAAACCACTACAAATGTCACAAGGATAAAACCAACATTTGATTCCACATTGATTCTCTATGTATCGACCTTACCAGTTTCTTGTCTAACTTTTAACATGTCACTGTCTCTTTTGATTCCAAAAATGCATTATTTTTGGCAGCAGACTTAGAAGAAAGTACATTAGAAAAGTGAAACCTGTTGTTTGTCATCAACTAACCTTCACATAGTCACTGTTGATTCAACTGACCTTTCCTATCCTTTCAAGAGTAACTGGTTCTTACGACATTGTACACACAGTATAATAAAGCTTCCATTTCAAAATTTACTTTAATAAAATGTGTACTGATGTGTACAGAAAAAGTATAGAGATCATGGATATTTTCTGATTTTCTGTAATTACTCAGACTCTTTAATAATTGGAAAGAAAAATAATGCAAGGGCTTTAGCTCTTTTATTCTTTCCTTTACGTCTTATAGAGGCAGCAGAATGGAGTGGAATTTATTCGTTTGGGGGCTGTTTGAGCGTTTGTTAAAATCTTCATATACTCTGAAACCTCATGTGAATTTACTAGCCCAATCATTTTGCGGTTTTATTCTTAGACAACACTCTGCTACACTTAGCCAGAAATCAAAGTCCATCCAGATAAGAATCTCTACAGCACACATTGTCAGAGTAAGTCAGAAACCGCTTAGTTTATCACTCAGAGGAAGCTTTTGTCTTTTCCATTTCAAGTGCTCTGCAGTAAACCGACAGTCTATATAGATTATACAAAAGGTTCATGTGTTGGAATGAGCAGTTTCTGGGGAGGGGGGAATAACTATTGAGGACTAGCAAGTGTTAAAACAATGAACCGACAGCTGCTGCTCCATTAGACCACCTTCACAGGGCCAACTCGTGTTTTTTTCAATTTCACTGTGATCTGTAAATACAACTCTGGATGGCTGAGCTGGTGGTGATGGGCAATGTTCCAATACACCTGCACTTATCTGAGCGATACCTTTTATCAGAGGACTTTCACATAAAATCCTTTATAAGGAAGAGACACACTACTGGCTTGGAAATGGAGAAGAAAATATATACCTACTTCAAGTTCAGTATTGCCCACTTAAGTTCTTGTGGAGTTAAACCTTAACGCCTGAGGCTCTGGGTTTAATCACAGGATCTTGTAGTCCTAATCAGAAGTTTCAGCATCAAGTTTTTAGGGGGAATACAATCCACATAGTTAAACCTCCCAGTTACTAAATTAAGAATTCATTTAGGCATGGTGGCATGTCTTTAAAACGCCTTTCCAGTGATAGGCTTAAAGAAACAAGATGAAAGAATATTTCCTCCTGATTACGCTTCAGGCAAGTATGATCCTTTTCATTTAAGTTGGAATCAAATTTTCATAACCACCACTCCTTACAAACATGCTGGGAGTTTGGTCCGGGATTATTCAAGAGGAAAACATGAAGGCCCAGGTGAAGACAGGCCTTTCATTTTTTTCTTTTTTTGATCAAGGTCTTTCTTCACCTTTGATTTGATTTTCTGCTGAGTGATTCCTTCCCTACAGTCCCTAAAGGTTTCTTAATTTGGAATCTCTCACTTAGATCTTTGGTTGATATTTGCATCTTTGCACCCTGTCTGCCTACCTCCATTTGTGCTCCTTGCTTATCTACTGGCTATTTATTCAGTTAATAAATTCTAGTCCCTTTTCTCTCCCCTGACTCGAAATAATTGCAACCCTGCTATCCTACTTGTAGATTTTGTTTGCTGCTATCTATGTCTAAACTATGCCTTTTTAAATTACAGCAAACTGGGCAAACAGTCCCATAAGTCAATTCTATCTACTTTTCAAAAAGCCAGTCATATTATCTGTTTAATCCAATTAATTGATTTTTTAATGTTTCATTTTGGGAACTCTTAAGATATGGATCCAGTGAATAGCAACTACAAGCAAGCAAACTAAAGCAGGAAGCTGTGAGTTTAAGACCACTTAGATGATGACTAATGCAGTTTTGAGTCTAATTATAACTTCATTGTAATGTATTGGTCTAATAAAATCTCTACCCAGGTTATGGCTGTAACATAAGTAAAGGTATATTATGAGATGCATGTGACATGTATTTAGTATATCTCTATTCTTTTTCCAGGAAGAAGCATGAATATTAAATCCCTTCCTCACAAAGTGAAATACACATCTTTATGTATGGCTATTCTGCTTATGTAGTAGCTATCTGTTTTTAAATTATTTTATTAGCATATATTAATGATACACAATAATAGGTTTAATTATGACATTTTCATCTATGTACATAGTATATTTTGATCATATTCATCCCCATTGCTCTCTCTTTTTCTCCCTCAAAATTCCAAAGATGCCCTTACTTTTCCAAATTATCCCTCCTTGTAATTTCCTTTTTGAGTGAATTTCATTAGAATTATATATAGAAGCATGGATGAGGGTTTGTTTACAAGAGCATAGACACTTTACCAGTGGATAAAAGCAATGCTCCATTCTTTCTTTCCACCAATCATTCGGTGTGTATCTGACCTTTTATTGGCTGTTTTACCCTATTATATTTATTTTTTATAGTAAAATTTTACCTACCTGAATTCCAGTCTGATTGCCATATTACAACAAGGAAAGAACCTCACTATGCAGGGATATCATCACATAATTTTTGTTTACTAATTTTGGGATTTTTGAAACAGGAGCTTCACTATGAGTGCAGGCTAGTCTTGAACTCAGGATCTTCCTACTTCATACTCCTGAGTCCTTAGATTACACATGTGCTTCACTACTCCCAGCACTCATTTTTTTTACCTATCTATCTATCTATCTATCTATCTATCTATCTATCTATCTATCTATCTATCTATCTTATCATCTATTTTCCTTCCCCCAATTTCATTCCCTACCCCCATGTGTGTGTGAGTTTGTGTGTGTGTGTGTGTGTGTGTGTGTGTGTGTGTGTGTGTGTGTTATGCTTTTGGAAACCATGGTTTCACTCATGTTTTATTCAACTGCTTAGTTGCCTCCACAGGTCAGTGTTTTTATATGAGCAGAAATGGACAATAAAAATTGATACCATGAGGCCCTCCTTTACTAAAACCCCATTTCTAAAACTTAGTCTTCATACACTACTCCACTTAATAGTTAAAAGTTTGCAGGCTCTTCATTCTTATAGAAAGTGTAAATGTTTTGAGATTGGGCATATCTCACCCATCTTTATACCTTTCAAAATACATGGCATGGTATTAGTAAAGTTCTCAATAATCACTGAACTTTGTTCAATTTGTGACTCATCTATGGAAGGAAAGGATTACACTAAAAAAATAAAGACTCTTGGTGGTTGTTACATGTGGCAAATGCTTACATACCATGGAAGAGATGGGAAATATAAATAATAACTTAATGAAAGGCCTCAAAAGAACCTCAATGGAGCCTTTAAATGCTAATAATAGACTGATGTTATCACTTTTTGACTAGTAGTAGCCAAATAGTTTGTAGAGTAAAATCTACAGCTAATTAAGTCCAGCATAACATTTTCACCAAAAGTCATGAAACACTGGATTGCAAAATTACATTGAAAGATTCATTAGACTTGCCTACTTTATTCAGAATAAAATCAGTTATGCAGTAATTTTATCTGGAACTGGAGGCATCCAGATATCTTTGTATTCAATGAAAACATTTAAGTCAATTAGGTAAATCCAAACATTATGAAACATGCTCTATATATCATCAGAGTGTAAGTGAACAGAAGTTACTTTTCTAAATGCTGAACAATGTCTGAAGTCCTACTATCACTATAAAAAAAGCTGACATTGATTTTGTTTACTTCTCCAGATCTAAATTGGAAAATCAAAAAAGATCAGCTAGAACACATGTCTTCATGATATACTATAATCAAAGACAACATAGGACTGAAACTGTAATGCCTAATAATATGTCTTGAAGGATAGTATTTGTTGAGTCTAGGAAAGGGGGATGAGCCACCATTATAAGAATTAGCTTTGCTCTGCAACTTAGTGATTTAGTTTTTGTTTGGCCAATCCACAGATTATTGTGCTTTCACCCAGACAAAGAAATCTGAAGTTTTGTAAAGAATAAAGACCTAAACCCACACAACTGTATACACACATGAAAAATGAAACTAATTTTCTTTCAAATGGCTTTTATTTTCACTTAAAAAAATACAGAGGTACACACATTTCCCTATTATCAGATGGAAAAGCAGAATCATTAAGACGTAAGGAGATGGATTTCCCAGAGAACAGTTTGCAGGTGAAATATAGATGACAAAACAGAATTGGAGATTCTGTAATAGGTTTAAACCGGTAATGGCTTCCTCTATTAAGGTATCTCTTTTGTTTCTCTCTATTCATTTCCAGACGCAATCTTCCTTCTCCCTCATGCCCACCTCCCCTCCTCTTCCTCCTAACTCACTCTGTCCTCCCCCATGCTCCCAATTTGTTTGGGAGATCTTGTTCCTTCCCCATTCTCCAGGAGACCATGTATGTCTCTCTTAGGGTCCTCCTTGTTTCCTAGCTTTTCTAGTGCTGTGGATTCTTGGCTAGTAATCCTTTGCTCTATGTCTAAAATCCACATATGAGTAAGTACATATGGTGTTTGTCTTGTGACTGGGTTACCTCTCTCAGGATGATTTCTTCTACTTCTATCAATTTGCCTATGGATTTTAAGATTCCATTGCTTTTTTTCAGTGAGTAGTACTCCATTGTGTAAATGTATCATGTTGTTTTCTCCATCCATTCTTCAGCTGAGGGGCAGTTAAGTTGCTTCCAAGTTTTGGCTATTGCAAACAATGCTGCTATGAACACAGTTGAACAGATGTCCTTGTTGTATGCCTAAGAGTGTAATTACTGGGTCTTGAGGTAGACTGATTCCCATTTTCCTGAGGAACTGCCTTACTGATTCCCAAAGTGGCTATATGAGTTTTCACTCCCACCAACTCTATATTGTCTCCAGCATAAACTTAAGTTTTAATTCTTGTTTGCTTTAGATTTATTGTTGTTGGTGGTATTGTATGTAGATATCCCCCCATTGTAAGGAGTACGGGTTTTTCCTCCTGCCTGGTCTTGTCCCGCCGCCACGCCAGCCCCAAGTAACACACTGAGACTCTGTATTAGATATAATTCTGTTGGCCAGGTGCTAGTTTCTTATCGGCTATTAACTCATCTCATACATTAAAACTTGAAATTTTTACTTTAATATTGATGTGTAACTTTTCTACAAGGAATAATAATGATTCCTAACAGCATTCTCTGGAAAGAAGATGGGGCCCAATATCATTGTTTCCACTTGACTCAACCTGATGCATCTGAACTACAAGCATCACCCTAAAACTGGTTTGAGACTGTTCTGCTCGAGACAACTCATGACTAGCTAGCTGTAATGGTGCACCTTTTTATTACACCCTGGCCAGAGTTTCAAATAGAACTACAGTCAAGAATTTTCTGCCACACAGTGACTAGCTACATATGTCACAGCCAGTTCTGTTGAGAAATTTGGTTGCTAAAAATTTTCTTCCTACAGGATCCATTGGAGCAATCATCATCCCATTTCAGCAGGAAATAACCTTAAGATAACGACACCTCCTTTCCCTACCCTTGGAATTTTGGGATAATACTCATCGTCTTTGGGTTGGTTTTAGTTATTTAGGGTTGGGTATGGGAGGTGATGCTTACACTCGGGTTTATCTTTTAGACAGTAATAGGGAATGGTTGGGAAAGGTATGGTTTAGATGGGATATAGGTAGATTAGCCTATTTTCTTGTGACTTTGAGTAAGAATGAGATAGTATTTTATAGCTTACATTGTTATATATTCTTATATGTGGTAAGCTATGTAAAATTAAGTTTATATTTTGTTATATTGTGTGAAATCTTTCCACTTACGATGTTTTATGCACATTATGCACCATATTCTATGTATGTATACTTTTCTTGTATTCAAGACATTTTGTGTATTGATACAATTTGGGATATTTATCATGCTGCCCTTTATAGTTCCACCTCTTGTCTTGACATTTCTACTCTACCTCTATTTTAGGGATTTATATGTATGTCTATGTATATAGTTATATTGTTTAAGTATTTGTTCCTGCTTTACTCAGGGAAATTTTAATTAGTTTTTTAGCTAAGTTCCTGAGTATTACAGATTATCTTCACTCATGTTTCCTGTACCTATGAGATTAGTCAGATATAGATGCTTAATCTTCAATCACTTCATAGACATGCCGGACATGGCATTTAAATGTTTTAATATTAGTACTCCGTTGACATGAGACACTGTTACTCCTGACAGCACTGTGCACTTTCCCGAAAATATGTTGGACACTGTTGTTGCTCCTGCTGGAGTTCATTCTCGCCTCAGCTAATGGCCTGTTGGGCAAAGAATTGCCCCCACCTTGACCACTGATTTGGACATGAAGTCCTATGTGCTTGCAGGAGACAAATATAGAAGACTGCTGGGCCTTGCCAAGTCAGGGTAAGACAGCCATTCTACCTCCCTGCTGTTGTTGTGGTCTGTCAAGTTCTCTTGGCCTTAGCCAAAACTGGGTGTACCAATGTTGCTGTGAGACCTAGGGTGACTGTCCAGGTGGCTTGCTGTTTCTGTCCTTTCTGCACCTTTTGGAAGTTGTCCATCCGCACTTCCTGTCTACCCTAGTATCGTTATTTTCCTTCTCAGGTCTTGATGAGTTTGAAGATTAAACTATCACAACTATTATTCTCTCTTCCTAGTTAGATATATTAGGTACTAGACTTACATTTTCCAGTTTAGGACAACTCTATTGCAAATTCCGTTATGCTTTCACCCTATGACTAGAAATGTAGGTCATTTTGTTCTCGATTTTCCTTTTCTTAGAGCACACTTGTTATTCACTGTTTTGTATATAGTTTTGTATTAAGCCTAAATCTTTTCTTTAGACTAAAAGGGGAATTGTAGTGAGATAGTCCTTCTGTGGCACTGAGCATGCCCATTGGGGGGTGGAGCCATGGGCAGAAGTGACCTGTGGAAGGAGGTCAGAGAAAGGGCTGGGAAAAGCTCTCTTGCTGGCGGGACTCAGACAGGAGAGCATCGGGTACAATTTCCTGGTGTTCATCTGTCTAGGTTGTAAGTAATTTCTCCCTGAATAAACGTCTATTCAGCCTATTTGTTTATCCTGATTCTTATTTAACTGCAATAACCCATTTTTTCTTTTGGCTGTTGGTAAAGTATTGCCTGTATTTTTGTGGGTGTGGTTGACTTCCTTGTGTTGGAATTTTCCTTCCAGAACTTGCTTGTTGGAAGCTGTCTTCTCCACAAAGACAGCTCCCGACATTTTCTCTAGGGCTGGATTAGTGGATATGTATTGTTTAAATCTGGTTTTATTGTGGAATATCTTGGTCTCTCAATCTATAATGATTAAAAGCTATGCTGGGTATAATAGTCTTGGCTGGCATCTGTGCTCTCTTAGTGTTGGTATAATATCTGTCCAGGACTTTTTGGCCTTCAGAGTTTTCACGGAGTAGTCACATGTAATTTTGATAGGTTTGTCTTTATATTTTACTTGGCCTTTTTCCTTTGCAGCTCTTAATATTCTTTATTTATGCTGTATGTGTGGTATTTTGATTATTATGTGGCCAGGGGACTTTCTTTTGTGTTGTGGTCCTCCCTATTTGGTGTTCTGTAAGTTCCTTGTACTTTCATTGGCAAATCTTTCTTCAGGTTGGGAAAATTTTCTTCTATGGTTTTGTTGAATATATTTTGTATACCTTTGAGTTGGGTTTCTTCATCTTCTTTTATACCTACTATTCTTAGTTTTGGTCTTTTCACAGTGTCCCATATTTCCTGGATATTTTGTGTCGGGGATTTGTTGGATTTAAGATTTTCTTTGGTTGATGAATCTATTTCTCCTAGTGTCTTCATTGGAGATTCTCTCTTCCATCTCTTGAAATCAGTTGGTTATGCTTGCATCTGTAGTTCCTGATCATTTACCTAGCTTTTCTCTTTCCAGCATTCCCTCAGATGGTTGTTATTTTTTAAATTGTCTCTATTTCATCTTTCAAGCCTTGCATTGTTTGAATTGTTTCTTGCAAATTTTGGTTTGTTGTTTCCTCCATTTCTTGATTTTTTTGTTTGTTTTTCCTTTCATTTCCTTAAGGGATTTTCTCATTACCTCTTTGAGGGTCTCTATCATCATCATAAAGGTGTTTTAGGGTCATTCTCTTCTGTTTCATATGTGTTGGGATGTTCAGGTCTTGATGGTGTGGAGTCCCTAGACTCTGGTGGTGTCATAATGATCTTTCTGTTGTTGACTGTGTTACTTTACTGTCATCTACCCGTCCTTTCTTCTAGTCTGTACTGGTGGGGCTCCCCTCTCCTGTTTCCAAGATTCTCTTCGGTGGGTGCAAGCAGGTACAATACTCCAATGGCTCTCCTCTTCCAGTTTGCAATGGCAGGATTTCTCCCGTGAGTATAGGTGGGACCAGGACACTGGCAGACTCAGGATGGGCTGGTTGGCTACTGTAGGCTTTCTCCCACACACAAGCAGTCCCCAGTCCTCAGAAGGCTTTGAGCCTGGCACCGGAAGGCAGGCTCCTTCCTTGGGTGGAGGTGGGACTAGGATGCTGGCAGACATCAGAATGGGTTGTCTACAGGGACAGCTCCCTAACACACAGTCCCCAGTCCTCCAGAGGCTCCACCAAGCAGGGCCCTGGAAGGCAGGTTCTGTAATGAGTTTTAAATTAACCCTTTTGTCATTGGTGTTTCTAATTTTAGCCATTCTGGCAGGAGTAAGATGTTATCTCAAAGTTATTTTGATTTGCATTTCCCTGATAGCTAAGTATATTGAGCACTTTCTTAAGTGTCTTTTAGCTTTTTTGATTTCCTCTATTGAGAATTCTTTCTTCAGTTCTGCACCCCATTTTTAAATAGGGTTATTTGATGTTTTGTTGACTAGTTTCTTGAGTTCTTTGTATATTTTGGGCATCAGCTTTTTGTCAGATGAGGATTGGTGAAAATCTTTTCCCAGTCTGTGGGCTGCCATTTGGTCTTGTCCACTATGTCCCTTTCCTTACAGAAGCTTCTAAGTTTGAAGAGGTCCCATTTATTAATTGTTGCTCTCAGTGTCTGTGCCCCTGGAGTTATGTTGAGGAAGTGTTATCCTATACCAATTTGTTCGAAAAATTAAATGTATGTTCAAACTTTACTTGTTACATGCATGAATAATCTCAAGAATAAAAACAACTAGTATATAGGTACAATACATTGTATAAGTTTATGATATGGAAAACTACATTTGTTATACTTTTATGTTATGATATTGTGATGAATGTTTAGGAGTTGATAATTCAAATGGAAAGTAGGAATTTATGGGAGATAAGGAAGGGAGTAAAGTACTTTGTTTATGGGTTGAGAACAGAGGCTTATGCATAAAGAATTCTATACAAAGCATCCCAGAGAGCATTTCCTCTACCAGAAATGATGTGGTTGATTGCAAAAGAGGTCACAATTTCAATGTATTCTGTATTTATGTCCTTTGCAAGGTAACTATGCATATTGTATATACATTTGTATATTTTCCTACCTTTGATACTGGACTGGGCCATGGACAAATATGACAGAAGTAGAATCCCGAGTATCATCTGCCCTTTGGATTTTGCCTTTTCTTGGTGCTCATAGAACCCTGAGTCCTTTGTGTAAATCATTTCATTATAACATACTAGACTCCATCAAAAAAGAGACAAGCCATTCCAACTTCAGCCCCTCATTCAACATTCCTGCCAACTGCCAAGCACATGAAAATATCTTAGGCAGCCCAGATTTGCTGCAGTCATAGTGTCTCTTCAAAGCAATAGAGACCATAAGTAAGACAGGCAGTGAATGTGGGCAGGAAGGGAAGAGTGTGTACCTGGGAAGAGTTAGACGATAAACAATGAAGATGATAAAAGCTCAGCGTACAAAATTCTCAAAGAACTAATAAAATAAGGATACAAAAAATAGGCTTTGCATTGATGGTATAGGCCTAAAAGTCTAAGTGCTCACGAGGCTAAAGCAGAGGTTGTAAGTTCATGGGAAGAATTTGAAATTAATCAAGACTACCTTGGAGTAAGAACATCTTTTAAGAAAGAGCTAGGTTTGTAGCTCAATAGTAGAGTGCTCACGCAGCACTTTTGTGACCCTGGGTTCAATCCTTAGTACTGAAAGTTAATTACTAAAAAAGGGGGAAATCCTATCAAAGATGCAGGGGAAAAGCATATTCATATATTAATGAGAACATAAATTAATTCAGCTACGATGGAAATCAACATGGACAATCCTCAAAAAATTATTAGGCACAGCAAGTAAATGTGCTTGCTACTAAGCCTGATGACTTGAGATTAATTCTCACAATCCACCTGGTTGAAGGCTAGAACTGACTCTTGCAAGTTCTTCATTGACTTTTTCATATAAGCCATGTCATGCCTTTATGATGTTTCTCAAGAAAATTGATAATAAAAACTTACAGGAGATTTTTTTTACGATCCAGTTATACAACTTGTGAGTGAATATATACTCAATGAAATTAAAATATACAATGGAGATGTCTGCATCTCATGCTATTGCCATCATATTCACAACAGAAAAGTTATAGAATCATCCTAGGTTCTGCAATTGAGAGATAAATTAATAGAGACAATGTGCTTTATATATCTACAGTAGAGATTTACCTAGCCATAAAGAACAACATTATGCCATTTCCTAGAAAATGGATAGAGCATGATGTTATGATATTAAGTGTGTTAAACTAGACTTAGAAAAATACTTTATTTTTTCTCTCATATGTAGATTTAATGGGAAAAGAGGCTATGGAATTACAAGTGAACTCCAAAAGATGCAGGAAAGCTTTGGAGACGGTAGAATAAGGAGATGGTAGGTAATCAAGGAGTTGGATATGACAAAATATGTTATATGCATATACAACAATATCACAATAGAACTCATCATTCCTTATAATCATCAAATATTAATTAAAATACAAGTAAACAGTTTACCACTCTGAAAATCACTCACTGGTCTTTCAAATACTTTCTTGATTACCAATTCTTGACCATGTCACAACTTTCTACTACTAAATTTATATACCTTAACCTATTCTTTCATGATAAAGAGAAAGCAGATAGAAATATAGAGAATGTGTGCATCTCCCACAGTTTGTACCATGTCCTTTTCTATTTCCTACTTTTAAAAATTTTGTACTTTCACTTCTCCCTTCATTAGAGTTGTGACTTTCAGGATAAGGACATGAACTATGCAATCTCCATGCAAATCTCATTGAACTAATATCAAGGGACTTTTCCTCAAGGACTACCAGAGAGGGTCTTATAGAAAATTATTAAATGAAGGAATTGTTGGAGATATGGCATCAAGACTCTTAAGAAGTCTGGAAAATGTGGATTCACTTTCCCTGTTAATGTTCCTTCATCCATGAAAATGTACTGTATTCCTCAGCCCCTGCCTTCCCTTATGACACCCTTAAAATGGCAAAGAACTTTTAATTAAGTTTTTATTTTTAATTACATTATACTGCATTACTAGTCTATCTATGTATGGGTATGTCTTAGGGCAGTGCCTACAGAGGCCAAAAGAGCTGAAGTTGTAGGCAATTCTGAATGCCCAGTGTGAGTGATGGGAATCAAACTCAGGTCCTCAGGAAGAGAAGTATGTTCTTTTGTTTTAATTTATTAAGTTTTTCCAGCCCAATCACAGTTTCCCCTCCTTTATTTCTTTCTAGTCCCTCCTTCCAACCTCCCCTCTTGCCCAACTTCCCCCCAATCCACTCTTCCTTCTTTTTCTTCAGGGAAGGGCAGGGCTTCCTTGTGTATCAGCCAGTCATGGTACATAAAGTTGCAGTAAGAGTAGGTATCTCCTCTTCTCTTGCTGGTGGATGAGGCAACCCAGTAAAAGAAAATAGTCACAAAAATAGGTGACAGAGTCAGAGAGAGCCCCTATTTTCACTGATAGGAGATCCACTAGAAGACCAAGCAAAACAACTGTAACTGTATGCATAGGGCAAAGGTCTGTCCCATGCAGGCTTTCTGGTTGTTAGTTCAGTCTCTGTGAGCCCCTGTGAGTTCTGGTTAGTTGACTGTGCAGGTTTTTTTGTGGTATTCTTGGCTCCTTTGGCCTTCATAATCCTCCCCACTCCTCTTCCACAGGATTCCCCGAAGTTTGTCTAAAGTTTGGCTGAGAAGTACTTAAATCCTTAGCCCTGCAGCTAAGGATTGCAACCACAGATTTACTTAACTTACTCTCTGTATGAATCTGGTGACCCTAACAAAATTTTGCATTTTATACTTCACTACTAAGATATTCTCAGTTTGTATATAAAGGCGTTTTTTATTCTTGTTTTTGATGGGGTAAGGGAAGAAGAAAGTTAAAAAAAAAAGAAAATCCATTTTAGCTTGAGTCTTAAGGTTTGATTTTTGTTTCATTATGATTGCTTTTTGAGATATGTTTTCATTTAGCTCAAGTCAGCCTCAAACTCTATGTGTAAGCTATGGTCTTGAACTCTCAGGCCTCCTTCCTCTATCTCTCTAGTGTTGGGATTACTGGTAAACAATACTGTATGCTGTAATATTGAATGCTTCCAAAACCCACCAATGGCTTTCCATGAAATAAATTCCTCTTTAATTCCACTGACCTAGAATTTCTCTTTTCATTGACCTCTGTATCTTTAAAAAAACTGACCTTCCTTCCCATAGAAGCTCTCAATTATGCATAGCAACTAAATAATATCATGTACAGGGATTGTGATGCCCTCTCCTCCATACTAGAATACTGACTGGCTTGACCTTGGACAGATTTTGTTCAGGAAATCGTGGCTACTGTGAGTTCATGAGTTCAGTGATACTATCATGTCCAGAAGACACTGCTTGTCCCTGGTTCTTGCCATGCTCTGATTCTTTCTTTCAATTGTTCCACCCATCTTCTATAATCATCATCTAGCCTGGAGGAGGTAATCATATAGATATTCTATTTGTAGTTGACCACTTCATTGGCGCTAACTCTGCATTTTATCAGTTGTGAGTTTCTGCTTTCAACACTGTCCACTGCACAAAGAAACTTCTCTAATAGAGTCTGAGTGCTGCACTAATATCTGGATAATAAAGATACAAATTCAGGGCAGTTTTAGTCCATGTCCACTTATGAAGATATTAGTAGTAGATTTACTGCTGGGACCTTTGAGCTCCCTAACCATTTAAATACAACTGTCTTACTAATGTGGGAATTCAGCATTGAATATTTAGATTTGTGTGTTTACATTGGAATATTGGCAGAAGACAGGACATTATAAAAGCATCATTGATGGAAGGAGGTTGATCTGACAGATACTGACTCAGGAAGGAGATGGGGCCTGGGACTCCCCACTGCTAACAACCTCTCATGATGGGAAATGTCATTCTGTAAATATGTTTCTCATACTGGTTAATGAATAAAGCACTGTTGGCCAATAGGAAAGCAAGATAGGCAGGACTAGGAGACAAGGAGGATTGGAGGAAGTACTAAGGAGGAGTCAAGATGGAGAGTCTGGAGAGAGCAGGACGTCAGCCAGCTCTCCGGTAAGATGACCACGTGGAAATACATAGATTAACATAAATGGGCTAATACTTAAGACAGGGCTAGCCGATAAGAAACAAGTAACTGGCCAACAGAATTATATCAAATATAGAGTCTCGGTGTGTTATTTGGGGCTGGTGCAGCAGCAGGACCAGACCAGTGGCAGGTGGAAAAAAAAAAATGTTACTCGTTACACTCTCAGGTTGTGGTTTGAATGAAAATGGTCCCCACAAACTCATAGGGAGTGGTGCTATTGGGAGATATGGCCTTGTTGGAGGAAGTGTATTATTGGAGGTGGTCTTTGGGGTTTCAGAAACCAGACCCAGTGGCACTTTCTCTTCTTGCTGCCTGCCAATCCAGATGTAGAACTCTTAGCTACCTTATCCAGCACCATGTCTGCCTGTTCACTGCCATTGCTCCTCATCATGATGATAATGGATTAACAAGCCAGCCCCAGTTAAATGTTTTCCTTTATTAGAGTTGCTGTGGTCATGGAGTCTCTTCACAGCAATAGAAACCCTAACTAAGACAGTTACCCTAACAGTAAAATTCCATAAGAACCAGGAATATCCTCAACTGAGGTAAGCACAATGGAGGTGCCCTGTGAATTTGCTGACTCAAAGCTTCACAGTGGCCAAAGTGACTTCTTTATGCACCCATGCCACTATAAGTAGCTTCTAGTGATCTAAAACAACGTGACATGCTGCTTATTTAATGTTAGTGCTATGAAATACTTATATATAAATATATGTAAATTAATGTTTGGTGTATAAATATTTGGTATGAAGTCTTTATACATTAGAGCCACAAAATTTGTATTCTGTAACGAGAATGAAGCTATTGTTTCTCCTGCTATGATAAAATGGGATTTTTTTCTTCAAATTCTTTCTCTTGCTGTTATTATCTCCTCTTTCTTACTGGGTTGTAGACAGAGTAAGATTTCTTCAGCCAGATACATTTTCTAATGGAAAAATGGGAAAGTACAGATGATACTGTCCTTTTGGTACCAGTATCCTCCAAGTGGTCATAAATAGCACCAATTTCTGACATCCAGACTATGTAACTAGGTTTCCAAGTCTCAGTCCTGTCTACAACATCATCAATTGCTTTTATAACATTTTCTTCTGAAGCCTTCTTTGTGCCACTCTATATATCTTCCCTGCCCAGAGTGTCTTCACCCAAAAGACACCTTTCAGGAACCCCATTTAGTCACTGGCTAAATCCAAAATGAAGATACTTCTGGTCTTGCCCTATTTCATACCAACAGAGAAGATAATCTAATTTCAGGAGCTGCATCATCTCTCCACCTTAGAGTAAGAAAGAATGGGATTTCTTCATAACAAATTTAACAGGGATATTGTTGTTTCGGAGTTTGCTGACAGGCTGAAGATTTATCCTCTATGCTCTTTCTCGTGACTGGTAAGAAAATTTCAGACTTGGAATCTGCTGTGCCTCTGGGTCACTTGGTAATTTAAAATTGATGACTTGGAAAGAGAATGGAGATAAAGACAGTGCCCTGGGACATGACTTTTTATAAAAAGGTATTGTAATTTGGGGGATAAGGGTAATGATTTCACACAACACTTAAGAAAAAGAAAAACAGTGTTTTAGGGATGCAGTTTGATCAATGACTTAATCAGCTGGGCTCTCATGACAACCCCTTTCTGAGCACAGAGACAAAGATGTGCAATTTACTGATTAAAAAGAGGAGCACGAAGTGCTAATTAAAAGCATACAAATACTATAGAGTGAGATTCCATTTCACAATGCTCAAAGTCAGGAAAAATGAATCTATGGTAGTAGAAGTCAAAGCACAGATTACTTATGGTTCGGGTTAGTAACTAAAAAGTGGAATTCAGGGAACTTCCGGAGAGCTGGGGGTGTTCTAGTTCTTCAATATTTTACTTGAGTGTGTATTCATTTGGGAAAGTTCATTTGTCTATATATATTTATGATTTGTGCAATTTTCTTTGTATACTATATTTGATTAAAAATTTGCTGATATATCCCAACACACATAAACCTCTTTTAATCGAGCTGTCTGCTTAGGAATAAATCACAAGACCCAGTAATCATTGTTTGAAATTGTATTTACAAGCTGGTTGTTCAGCAAAAGGATGGATTTCCACCCTTCTCCAAAATTCACATTTTCCATCACTTTATGGCTGTAACCCTCTTCCTGATCTTAATAGATTTGCTTTGATTGTGTTTAATGCAGGAAAAGTCATTACTTGGAAGAAGCTGTAACTTTAATGGGCTTCTTTATCTTGTTGATAAATTATAGCTTGGATACATGTTTGCATTGAAATATGCAGCCTTCCATCAGTTATTAGTCACTGAAACCACCACAAATCTCAGTGGCAGTGGTCACTCTCAATACCTGTAGGATAAGATGAGGGACCTGTTTGATCAAGCGTAGTGCTTCCTGGATACTAATTAGGTCCCTATACAATGGAGCTGGCTCTGCAGACCAAATGAAGGAATGAATCAAAATATTGAGGTGCACTATAACACTGTCTCTTCTGTTCCATAGGAATAAATCAGATGCAAATCCTTGGGGCCTTTTAAAGTCCCCATTTTCAAATTATTTATTACATTTCTGGGATAGATATGCTTTCCTGTGGTTCATAGAAAACATGTATAAATACTATACAGAAAAGAGTTTGTCTCTAATCTCATTTATCCATAAGACAGTGTCTAGACACTATTGACACTGCTGGAAATATCTTTGTCTTTTCAGAGATTACTAATGCATGTTAAAATCTGAAAATAATCCTAAGGTTGTTATATCAGACTCCTATGGCCAACAAATAAAATCTGTTTTAGAAACTGGCCACTTAGCGTGGTTTGACACCAGTGCAATCAAGATCAATTTGTAGATTGGTAGAAATGTGGAACTTCAAACCCCAGCCTGAATCAGAATCTTTATTTTAGTCTGTTTTATGCTGCTGCAACAGAATACTGCATACTAGGTAACACAACAAACTGAAATTTATTGGCTCACAGTTCTGTTGGTTGGGATACCAAACTTAACAGTGCTGCTATCTCCTGAGGATATTCTTTCTATACTGATCAATGACAGCATGTGAGAGGACCGGGGGGGGGCGGGGGGATTGATTTCCCTTTCTACAATGGTTCATGGCATAATCTCCTCTTGAAAGATGTTACATTTTAATGCTACAATGACAAATACAACCCAAATTTTGGAGGGAAGAAACATTGAAGCCACAGTAATATGCATTTTCAAGATCCCTGTATGAGGCTGCCCTTCTCCTGCCCACCTCCCACCTTTGGAGTCCTCTAACCTTGACCCTCAGTCCTCTTCTGTCACTCAATCCCCCAGAGAGACCTGGAGGCAGACCAAACTTTCCAACATCTGCTGCCATTGGAGTCCCCTGACCCATAACCCCCAGTCCTGTCCTGTCACCAAATCCCCCAGAGCGACCTGGAGGCAGACCAAACCCAAACCATCTAACATCTGCTGCCATTGCAGTCCCATGACCCATGGCTCCCAGGCCTGTCCTATTATTAAAAACCCCAGAGAGACCTGGAGGCAGACTAAACCATCCAACATCTGCTGCCACTGGAATCTTTGACTCACACCCACTGGGAGATGAGAGAAGAGGAGAGGAGAGGGGAGGAGAGGGGAGGAGAGGGGAGGAGAGGGGAGGAGAGGGGAGGAGAGGGGAGGAGAGGGGAGGAGAGGAGAGAGCATTGGACTGGCATTCACCAGGAAAGGGAGAGCCCCCACCTGCACCCACTGGAAGAAGACATGGGAAGATGGAAGTATAGGAACAAATTCAACAGCAGGAAGACTAATATGACACCACCAGAGTCTAGGGGTTCTTCACCAGCAAGACCTGAACATCCCAATGCAGATGAAGCAAAGGAATATACCTTTATACCATACAACAAATTATTTATTCAAAAGCACTTTACTGCAGAGTTAATTTATCACCTTCATTAGGCATCTGTAAAGGTCTGTTGCTGAAGATTTTATTTTTTAAATTATTTTATTGAATTATAACATTCTATAAAATGTCTATTATAAAAGTACAGCTTGTGAGGTCTCATAAGTTGATTATACCTATGAAATTTACACCCAGGTAAAAACTTCAAGTGGTTTGCATTTCAGAAGGCCCCTTACACATCCATAATAATCACTGTCCCGCGCTACCATCTCGCCAGCAAGAAGGACGCGGCACACTCAGGATCCTTCTGCAGTAAAGCTTTAATGCATCTTGAGAGGGAGAGCATAAGCTTACAGAGCGGAGACCCCAAACATCCAAAACCCAACCCTTATATAGGTTTACAACCTTCGCCTCGGACATGTCACCTCCTGATTGGCTGCACCTGCACACTGACTTGTTTACTCTCAACGCCAGCCAGATGCAGGCGCCATCTTGTAATGGAGAATGCAGGGACAGCTCCCTACAAATCACTGCAGGTTTCCATTCCAAGCCAAAGTTCTGAGTCCTAGATACTCATTAAACTCTTGTTTGTATGCCTTATATAAACAGTATCAAACTGTTTGTATTTTCTTATATCTATTCTTTTTTTTCACTCAACAGTTGTGGTAGAGAAATCCAAACTTATTTATATTAAGTCAAAAATCATTAAGTATCATTGCTGGATTATTTATCTGCCCTACTATTGATGGCTCTTTCTGTGGGTTCCAGTTGCAGCTATCATGAATGTAACTACTATGAAAAATTTTACATGCCTTCATAAAAACTTAAGTATTTCTGTTGGGAATAGAATAAAGATAAAAAAAACTGCTGGGTGATGCTGAGTTTTTAATGTATCAAGACTGATTAGTTCATACACATCAGTGCCAAAGAAGAAAATTATGTGATTAGGCAAGCACACATGCATTCAGACACCCAAGTGGGAGAAGAGAAGCCAACATCTTTTTCTACCACATGAAAAAGGAACTCTCTGCCTACCAGCAGTTTCTGAGTTCCTTCCTTATCCCAGCTTTCTAAGGATGTGGTGTTGATTGCTTTAGTTTATTATGGTTTTAATGAGATCACCCTGCTGCTGCAATAGCTTTTCCAAGCATGACACATCCTGGCTCCATAGTGAGAACCAAGTCAATTCTCAGCTGTGTGCCAGCAGCAGCTAAAAAAAAATTGCTGCTCACAATTTTCTGTCTTGGGATCTCCACCCTTGAGGGTAAATACGGAAGAAAGGACAGCCATAAGAGGAAAAAGTTGTTGTCTATTCGCTGTCACTGGAAACTCTTTTTGGTGCTTAAATAATCATAACCAAAACAATATGTTTGGAGAAGTCCTCAAATCCTTCCCGTTTAAAATAGCATTTTAGAACAGACTAGTGAAGTAGAGAACAAGACTTTGAAAGTCTATTGCTGAAATGCAATATTTCATGGAGAGAAGGGGGATTTTAGCTGTTTCCCAGCAGGTTAACCTGTTATAAATTTGAAAGTCAAAAGAGACTCAATGTTGAGGTCACAGAAACTAGAGGGTTCAATGGAGGTGGCAGGGTTAGGAAACTGCAGCAATCCATCCTTATTGGGAAAGCAATGATCCCTAGGGCTGTAGTAATATCATATCAAGCCAACAACAGACCCAGAATGAGGCCCAAGTACTGTCAAAAAAAGTGAATCTGAAGTTCAGGCAACACCCAGGAATAAAATGACTGCTGAAGAAGCGCTTATATCTTTATTGATATGCACAGTATGTTATGTAATTTCAGCCAATAAATAAATGCTACAATGAGGTTTTGGTTAAAAACCTCTGCTATTTGTACTTTTTTTGTTACTGTCATCTTACCTGGCTATACTTTAGTCTTGGGGGAGAGGAGGGATCTGGTTATTAATTTATTCTTTATTCTCAACCACAGGCAATTCAAAACTTTTTATGTAAATTAAACTTAAATAAAGCACTGTATTTGAACACACACACACACACACACACACACACACACACACGGATCTGATATCAAGTAACAAACTGTCTAGTTGAACCATGGAATATGGTGAACTTTTTGGTAAACAGAATTAACAGAATTGACTTTTTCCTATGCTTTTCCCTGGTTCCTCTCACTATCTTCAATCAAGATACGTGAAACAAAGAAAGAAACAATATAATGAGATAGCAACATGCATCAAAGATCTTAAAATGAGAAACTTAATATCCACAATAAGAATTTTATAAGGATTTTCTTAAGTCTTCCTTAGATAGCTAAAAAATAAATGGAAACAATTCAAATTTTTATCAGTAGAAGACTGTATAAGCAAATTGTAACATATTCATTCAGTAACAAAAAGCAACAGTCTCACTGACCACTAAAGATTATGGATGACTTTTGCAATCTTTCCACACCCTCTTCAAGGATGGTCAATCAGTCTTGGAGAGGGAACATGATATAAATTTCCCATTTGTGGGACAGTCATTCACTATACTTTGACCAGTTGCGAGTTTTTGTACACAAAGAAATTTCTCTGATGATGTCTCAGAGCTGCACATTAAACTATGATCAGAGACACAAATTTAGAGAGGAGTCTGATATCATGTCCATTTAATACAATAATAGGAGCAAAACAGTATCTTCTGGACATGACAGGGCCACTGGACTCATGAACAGACAACAGCTTGTGGCTGCCTGCCTAAGATCAAGTCAATCAGCATTCTCACATGGAGTGGAAAGGTGTTCATGAGCCTCTACTTCCAACTTAGGACCTATGGACAGTTGAAGGCTTTTGGGGGATGGAGAGCCAGTTTTCTTTAAGGGTGTGGCTCCTGATAGGTCAACCACACTGTAGTAGATGGCCCCATACTCAGAAGTCTATATGGACAGTAAAGATTGAAGTATATTAGTTATTACATTTTTAAAAATGAGTTCATGAAGTTAGCATAGTAGGGAGGTGGGAGCATAAGGAGTAAATGGGGAGAAGTTGGGGTAGATATGATTAAAACATTTTTTTTAAATTGCCAAGGAATTCAAAATTATTGTGGGTAAGTTAGAAGGGTGTCTATGAGTTTATATCATTTTCTAAAATATGCATTATATATGATTATATAAATCACAGAATTCCTAGATATGGTAAAGCAGCCATTGACTGTAGGAAGCCAAAGGAACTTCCTTGGATACTGAGACTCTTCTGTGTCTCAAGCATGGTGTTTCTATGGGTACCGGGTATATACATTTGCTAAAATTCATCAATATGTTCTATAATTATTGATACCCTTGACTACATACAAATTGTAATTTAGCATAGACAAGTTTTTGTTTTTAAAGCTTTATTTATCTATTCTTATACTAATTTCATACAAGTACACAATGTATTTTAAGCATGTCTTTCTTCCCCTTCAAAATTCACCAAACTCTTATTCATACTATTTTGAACTTCATAATATTAGCATACTGAATCTAATTATAGCTGCCCTAATGGGATGAGTGTACAGTCAGCTACTGGGGTATGGCCCCACCAGAGGCCACACCCCTGAAAAACTGACATCTTCCCCATCAGCCATCAACTGTAATAACTCTCAGCTAAGGGTAGAGCCAAGTGAGCTCCTACTCCACCCATAACATAAATACTTTGAAAAGAAATCTGTCATACATGAGATGGAACATTAAGCAAATGTCCCTGCTGCCAAATCAGGATTCCTATAGTGTAGATATGAAAAACAGTACTGACTAACCTCTTACCTCTTTTGCCCCAGTCCATTTCTCAATGCCCAGAACTCAATAATTTACAATTCCTGGGGGTTACCCTCAAGCAATGCAGCAAAAAGCATCTGTGATAAAATATTCCAGTTTACCTGGATGAAAATTCCAGAAAATGTTTTGCGGGAGGTTCAGTGGTTCTAGAATCATCCACGTCTCTCTAAGCGAATAAACACCCTTTCTCTTTTCCTACTCACTCTTACTTATCTTCTGGGATCCCATCTCAAATGGCCATCTTGCACCCCATCTTACGACTGGCTCTTGGGGCAAATCAAAGTAAGAAAGTAACCTGTTTTAAAAGAGATGGATATTTGGATCCTGTACAACTTATTCTTTCCTTTTCAAAATATAAAATTTTTGACAGCTTTGTGCATTTACATAATACATTTTAGTTCTTTTCATTACCTAATTATTCTCCTCCCACTGAAGTCTTAATTTTAAACAAATCTCATTCCTATTTTCATATCGTGTGTGTGTGTGTGTGTGTGTGTGTGTGTGTGTGTGTGTGTGTGTGTGTGCGCGCGTTTCCCACTGAGTTTAAATGGAGTCGCCTGTGTGAGAATTGGTGGGAGGTTATTGACTAGAGTATGGCCAATTTGTCAGTGGTTATACTACTAAAGAAAGAGACAACCTTCCTCCAGCCACTGTTTACTGTCAACAGTCCCTTAGAGAAAAGTGAGCTTTCCTGAGTCATTTCCCCTTCTGAAATGAAATGCTGATAGTTATAATCTTGTGCAGGGCTTGTGTGGGTAACAACCCTTGAATATTACTCCCCAACCTCCAGCTCTCAAAATCATTTTACTCTTTCTCCTGTAATGTTCCCTGAATCTTGATAGAAGTAATAGATACTTGGATATATGTGATTTAAATATCCTGGCTAGAGACAAGCATGCTATAGTCATTTGTTTTCTGTTCTTTAGCTAGTTGTAAGTCTCTCCACTGGCATTTCTTTATTTCTGTTTTCCTAGTTGCTTCCTCCTTCATCTTGACACTGTTCTATGAGTCTAGTTTAGTAACATATGCACACACATACACATGCAAACACACACTTGTTTCATAAAAACTGAGGGAAAGATATATTTCAGGTTAGGATGTAAGATTATATAGCCACTATGGAAAATCAGTTTACCAGTTCATCAAAAAAAAAAAAAACAAACATACAATTTTCTGTGCCCCAGAAATTCTATACATAGTATGTGTGTGTGTGTGTGTGTATACATATATATATGTATATGCATATGTATATATAATGCAAATGTGTGAGGGGGCTTTAAAATAAAAACTTACATGCAAATGTCCATATAATAATATTCACAACAGCCAAATAATTATTAACAGGCTACAGATAAACAGAATATACATTATATATGTAAGGGAATATATAGCTTTTATAAGAAATGAAGTTCGGATATACATTATAACATGAAAACATTTTGCAAAATGAAAGAAACCAGCTCCAAAATATCACATAGTATATGGTCCCAGTTATTTGAGCAAGTGCATAGAGACAATGAGAACATTATTGGCTGTGAAAAGCTATGGCAGTAAAAGAGGTGGAACAAGTTGAGGAACAGGAAGACGTTTTTCTTTGGAGTTATTAAAACATTCCGAAATGGTAGTTCTTGTGCTATTGAGTCAGTAAAATTTAAATAGGTACATTTTTAATTTTTTTATAACCAAGTCCATTTAAATGAAAACAAACATTTATAGACAATATTTGGGAATTTGGGTATCATTCTTTCCAAACTACTTCCCCCAGTAACTTGCCTTGAACTTATATATATATATATACATATGTGTGTGTGTGTGTGTATCATTTTCTCTAGATATCCAGTTTCCACAATTAATTAGTTAATTATTTAAGAAATGTTATAACATTAATTAGCACTCTGTACATATAGATTCAAGAGAGATTAGGATAGTCATTGTTTCTGCTTCAATAGCTTAGTGGAAGGAAAAAATACAAACAGGAGCAAGGAATTGCAGAAATAGGTTTAGGCTATGATTCAGTTGATAGTGTTTTTGTTTAGCATGTGCAAAGACCTGAGTTGGATCCCCAGCTCTGCATGAATATAGGTGTGGTAGGTGGCACATGTCTGTAATTCCTTCACTAGCATAATAGGGATAAGAGGATGGGAAGGTCAAGGTCATCCTTTATAAATACATCATTTATGTATAAAGATGCTTTTATGAAATATAGAGAAGAAAGGAATGAAGGGAGGGCCATGCTAGTGTATTATAGTTCTGAGAAAAATTAATAAAATTTATTTCAGTCAATGTGTAGAATGTGAAGGCATGTTACTATTAGTCAATGTCCCCACTATTCTACTATTGAGGTCCAGGAACTTAAAAAAAGGTTGTCTCATATATTAGGATGATCCCTAACCAAGATTTGTATATTAACTATATTTTCTTGTTTTTCTCTGTTTTCTGGTCAGGTATCTGAGTCCTCACTGACCACCGATCAAAGGGGTTGTTCCTGCCATTCATACATAGATACTAAAGACAGCAAGCAATTTATCTGGGGTAAGGGAACTTTCACACACAATCTTCTGTTTGGCTCTTATCCCCAAGCCAATCTTCTACTCTAATCACCCCAAAACCAGATATGGGAAGCTCATAAGGGCTAATGTCCTCACCCCTTCTGCTTACTGGCTGCCCTACCTTGCTTTCTGTTGCTGTGATAAGCACCATGAGCAAAAGCATCTTGGAGAGGAAAGAATTTATTTACATGTTAGAGTCCATCGCTAAGGGAAGCCAAGACATAAACTTAGAGTAGAAACCATAGATGATCACTGCTTACAGGCTTGTTCCCTGGTTAAGGTTCAGCTACCTTTCTCATAAAACTCAAAACATTCCTTCTTCATCAACTAGAAACCAAGAAAATGTCCTACAGACATATCAATATGCTAATCTGATACAGACAATCTCTAAATTGAAGGTCCCTCTCTCCAGCTCTCTCTAGCTTACATCAACTTGATAAAAAGCAAGCATTACACTGAATAACCTTGGTTTGTCTTCATGTGACCCTGCATGGTGCAGCTTGTTCCTTTTGAGACCTCCAAATAACAATGTTTTCCTTGATGATTCTCTCCTGACTTATTACCTTCTCCTCATTTAACAATAAGACTTGAATTTAATATTTGCCTCCTATAGACTCTGATATTTCTGGGGTAAAAGGCACCTACTGCCAAGCCTGTTTAATCCCCAGGACACTTATATTGAAAGGAGAAACCCAGTTCTCTGACCATCACCACCATGGCAAACACGCACTATCCCTAACACAGCATAATAAATAAATAAATAAATAAATAAATAAATAAATAAATTTAATAAAATATCTGCTTGCTGTAGATAAGGGTGAGTCTTCACATACATCAGAGAAAGAGTACAAGAAACTTACACAAGTGGATTTATACAATTACTCTGACTAAAGCATAAACAACAGAAGGGAAGATTTGTTCTGGATGTAAAAGGCAGGAACCATCTGTGGTGGTTTGAATGACAATGATCCCCATAGACTCATATATTTGAATAATTGGATCCTCAGTTGGTAGAACTGTTTGAGAAAAGTTGAGAAATGAGACCTTGTTGGAAGAAGTATGGAGGTGGGATCTAAGGTTTCAAAAGCTTCCTACCATCCCCTATTACAACTATGCCTCCTGCTTGTGTTTTGAGATGGGAGCTCTCAATAGTATCAGACAGTGATGCCTTTGTCCCACTATCATGGACTTTAATACTCTGAAACTATAAGTCCAATTAAATGTTTTCTATTATGAGTTACCTTGTTCGTGGTGTTCTATTACAGCAATAGAAAAGTAACTAATAAAACTATCAAAAAGGATTAAATTATGCTGATAAGAATCCACAGAACCAGAAATGCAGGAAGGTCCAAGTCTGGGTCTATAGTCCTACTATTCCCAGGGTCTGTGTTATATTTATGGCACCTAATACCAAAGAAAGGTGTGCCAATGCCAGGGTTCTAGATCTAGCACCTGGAGCCATGTTGGTGTACAAGAGCCATGCTGATGTAAGTGCCAATGCTGATCTGGGTGGCTTGAGCTGCCACCTGGGGCCATGGCTACTGGGGACCATGTCTGAGGCCATGGTCTTATTACAGCTGGTGTTTGGGTTGATGTAGCACTAAAGGCCTCATAGATGCCCAGGGTCTAGGCCACAACTTGTGATCATGTTGATTCCTGAGGTCTGTGCTGCCACCAGGGCCATACTGATCTGAGTGTTCTCCACTGTCATCTGGGGCCCTGGTGTTGTCTGGACCCAGGCTGCTGCCTAGGACCATGCCTGGGTCCAAAGCCCAGCTGCAGCTGGGGTCTGTGATGATGTCCATGCGTGGTGTTGCCACAGTGGGTCACAAGAACCATGCACATTGAAATATAAGGGACAAACTCAGCCAGACCCATCTCTCACTGGCCCTAAGACAGTTGTCCCTGCCCCTGCTGATCACTGAAGCAAAAGATCTGGCCCCATCACCTTGGCAGAGCTGCCCTACCCTGCCTCACAGTTGGAAGAGATGTACCCACCACTTATCATGCATGGGCTTTGGGAGAGCTGGCCCTTATGACATGGGCCTAGGACAGCTGGCTCTACCCTTTACCTGAAGGGGTGGTCCTAATAGCCTGGACAAAACAGGTAAGCTACCATTCCAGACTCACATCCTGGGCCTTGGGTTGGCTCACCTTAACATCCATGCCATCTATAACCTGCTGCAGTACTTTAAGGGACTGGTCCTGTGGAACCATAATCACAGAATTCCCATGACTCGGGGCAACAGCAAAATATCTTAGAGGAGTTTTGGTGAGGGTTCAGTGATGATGGTGTGCCAGAGGCAAGTCTTTGAACCAGACCACTGACTCATTGTACTGAACATTTTTTGGGTGGGGTTTGTTGGAGAAAAGGCACACTGTGACACACCATAGTACCCAATTCCACTGGAATTAATGAAAAGGTGTAAAGATGAAGAAGAGAGGTGGTTTTGTTTTGCTTTGTTAGTAAATGATTTTGCAGGGGTGAGGATGCTGCAGGTTTGAGGGAAGGATATGGAGTGATTGGAAGGTGAGTGGGATAAGGGTGCATGATTTGAAATTCCCAAAATATGGGAGGAAAAAAAAAGAATTCCCAGAGACTGTAAGTAGTGATATGGATCAGTGGGTATCAGTGGGTAAAGGCACCTGTCATGCAAACATGAAGACCTGATTTTGTTTCCTGGAATGAATACAAATATGGAAGATAAGAACTGACTCCACAAAGCTGTTTTCTGACCTCCACGTGGTGTTTAACTCTCTATCTCTGTCTCTCATTATCTCTCTCTCTCACACACACACAGACATAGACTCTCTCTTAAAAATCGAATCCATAGGAATTATGGAATTATATAAAATGTTTGGTAAAAAAACAAACTTTCCTCTAATTAAATTGGTAGGGACTCCAACATCGATGTTTTATAAATGATAAGAAATTTGATAATGAAACATTTGTAAAAGAAAATGAGATAGTATGATTAAATCTTGTTTTAACATACTATTGGAGTGTGTGTGTATGTGTATGTGTGTCTCTGTGTGTGTGTCTCTCTCTCTCTGTATGTTATCAGAAGTGGAACCTAGGGCCTTGCACATGCTAGGTAATTGCTCTAACACTGTGCCAAATCCCCAGCCTCTTGGGTTTCTATTCAAAGCCTTCTTCTTTAATTTTCTTCTTTAATTTATTATTTTCCAGCTATCAGTTATTCAAATACATATATATATATATATATGTGTGTGTGTGTGTGTGTGTGTGTGTGTTTGTGTGTATCCTTATAGTAAAAAGTGATTTTTAAATCTACATTAAATATAGAGAATGGGCAAGTGAAATTGGAATCAAATAACTACTCTTATCATGGTAGGCTTTGTCAAAAATTGTCTATGGGTACTTGGGTGTGCTCTGAGAAGAGATGGATTAATATTCATAGAGAACTGAGAATCTTTCATAAGCTATGAAAGTGTCCCACTATGGTACTTTTCTAGCTTGAAGTAACCCAGAAAAGTGTTTTTCAGTGAGAAGGGCATCAATAGCTGTAAAGCAAATCATTGAAAGAAAGAATGCTTTAAAAGTGATTTGGGCCCAATAACACAATCTTTCCTTTTAAATACTTGTTCATTTTTATGTGTACAAGTGTTTGTGTACATGTACAGACTGAACCATGTGCATGCCTGTTTCCCACAAAAGCTTGATGAGGGTATTCGTTCCCCTGGAACTGGAGTTATATACAATCCTGAGCTGCTAAATGGGGGTGATAGAATCTGAATTTGATTGTTCTGCCAGAGCAGCAAGTGCTATTAACTGCTGAGCCATCTCTCCATCTCTATATGATTCTTCTGCCCCAGTGCTTGTGGTCCAGGCTGCAAGTCTTTTCTGATTTAAGGTACATTAACAACAGTGACTGAGGATGTGAGTAAAACCCTAAACATAGTTGAATCATACATTCTTGTGAATAGCATGAATGAATGCTGCAGAGAATGAAACAAACGAAAAACAGTTTCTAAATGACACCATATCCTGAGGTGTGACTCAGTGGTAGACTGCTTGCTTACCATTTGTCAGGATCTGAGTTTGATCCCCAGCTTCATACAAAAATAATTTAAATAAAATTACATGACACCACTTTGGTGGCACAAGGGAAATTCAAGCAAGAAATAGGAACAATAACAAAATATTGAACCTTCTGTTGTATGCATCTTGTGCATTTCCTTATTTAACTAAATTCCCATAGAAAAATACAATCCCTTCAATTTACTGGTGAGTAGAACAGGAAGGAACTTAATAAAGTCAATAAAGGGTTGTGCTAAAATATATAGTTGTTCAAAAATATCTACCATCTCCTTTCCATACATTTCTGTATATAGAGCACTTAGCTTCACCAAAGAATTTCAATTCTTTATTGTTAGCCACTACCTAAAAATATTACTGGCATAAGACATCCACCTAGTAGTTTTCAGAATTCTGTTGGGTTGCTGAGGGTCTCATCATTTTCATTCAACTGGGATCTATTTAGAACTTAGGAGTGTAAGGTGGCCTCTTACCCTTCAATACTTCCTTGCACATAGTTTCTAGTCATTCTATAATACAGACTGTTATTTCTTCCAGCATGGTAGCTGGGGCTGAACACAAATTAAGTGGAAGCTATTAATCTTTCTTGACTTGGGTTTGATAATGTCAAAATACCACTATTGGCTTGCTACATTCCATTAGTGGAGATATGAGATATCAGTTCTATTTCTTTTCTTTTCTTTTATCTGCATTGGTGTTGGCCTGCATGTATGTCAGTGTGAGGGTGTTAGGTCCCCAAGAACTGTAGTTATAGTCATGAGTGAGCCACCATGTGGGTGCTGGGAGGAATTGAACCCAGGTCCTCTGGAAGAGCAATCAGGGCACTTAACCACAGCCATCTCTCCAGCACCTTTAAAAATGTGGAGCCCATGCTGGCTTCAAACTCATAAACTTCCTACCTACACCTCCTTCAGAAAATTCTACCACCATGTGTCACCACAACTGGCTAGTTCCATTTCTGATGGCCAGAAGATCACAAGCAGGGAATGGTGAGATTGATGGTTATCATATATGGAGATAGAAACCATACCACACTGCTTGTTTTAGTCAAAAGAAGTGTTTATGGCACTCAAATAGAAGTTTTAAGTGAGTTTGGATAGTATGCCTGAATCTCTTTTGTCTTACACTAAAATGGTCCTTTTCTAGACCAAGATTGCTCCTTGGTCAAGCAGATGCACATATTATAATCCTAGCTCCTAGGAGGCTGAGGCTAGATGTTTTTGAATTTGGTACCAATGTAAGCTACACACCATGACCCCAAACAAAATTGAATGAAGAGAAAAAAGAGGAGTAGGGGATGATGGTTATGGGGGTGGTGGTGGTAGAGGAGAAGCAGCAACAGTACCCAGATAGTCTCCACCAGGGCCTAGAATCAGAATATATTCAAAACAGCTTGCCTGTAGTCATTTACAGGTCAAATGAAAGAGAAATCTGTTGTTATAATTTAATCTTTGTCTATGTCTGTCTGTATCCCTCTGTCTCTCTCTCTCTCTCTCTCTCTCTCTCTCTCTCTCTCTCTGTGTGTGTGTGTGTGTGTGTGTGTGTGTGTGTGTGTGTGTGCTCGTGAGCATGTGCATATGTATTCGTGCAAAGTCCAGAGGGGGAAAATTATGTTTCCTGTTCTATTACTCTCAGTCTAATACCCTTGAGACTGGATCTCTCACTGAATCTGGAGCAAGCCTAGTGGCAACATTTTCCAATAATCCTCTATTCACTGCTCTCCAAAGCACAGGAATGAGAGATGTGCATGGTTGTGCCAAGTTTTTAGGTTAAGAGGGACTTGAACTCAGGTCCCCACTCAAGCACTCTCAAAATAATTTTCCAAGACTTATTATAACTTAACTTTTCTTTGTTAGATAGTTTAACCTAATGGTGTCAGATGATCAATAGAGAGGCAAATCTTGGATTTCAGCTTGGGTAGCTGAATGAGAATTCAGTGTCTAAGCCATTACATGTCATTTGCAAGTAGTGCTTCTTCTTTGAATTCAGAAGGATCTGAGGGTACAGGATGACCAGAGGATTCAAATAATGTGGGTCTATACATGTGAAATGATGGGGGTTACTGACAGAAAAGCTAGGAAACGAAGATCCTAAGAGACGCATACATGGTTCCCTGGAGAAGGGGAAAGTGACAAGCTCTCCCAAGCAAATTGGGAGCATGGGCAGAAGGGAGAGGAAGTTAGGGGGAAGATGAGGGGAGAGGTGGGCATGACAGAGCAGGAAAATTGAGTCAGGGAAAGAATAGAGGAGAGCAAAAAGTGATACCACAATAGAGGGAGCCATTATAGGTTTAAAGATAAATCTGGCACTAGGGATATATTCAGAGATCTATGGGAATGCCCCCAACTAAGAATCTAAGCAATAGTGGAGAGGCTACCTTATATGCTCTTCCCTGATAATGAGATTGAAGACTATCTTATATGCCATCCTAGAGGATTCATCTAGTAGCTGATGGAAGCAGAAGCAGATACCCAAGCTAAACATTGAGTCAGACTCTTGGAATCCTTTTGCAGAGAGGGAGGAGTGATGAGCAAAGGAGGGGTAAAGACCATGCTGGAGAAACCCATAGAAACTGCTGACCTGAACAAGGGGAGCTCATGGACCCCAGTCTGATAGCTGGGAAACCAGTATAGGACCGACCTGTATTACCTGAATGTGTTAGTTGGGAGGACTGGGCAGACTATGGGGCCTCTGGTAGTGGATCAGTATTATTCCTTAGTATAGGAATGGACTTTGGGAGGCCATTCCACATAGAAGGATTCTCTCTAAGCCTAGACTGATGCCCGGGAACCTGCATAAGACAGGACCAGGCCCTCTGCATGTGGGTGATGGTTAGGAGGCCTGGGCAGTCTATGGGGCCCTTGGTAATGGAATATCATGTATACCTAGTATAGGAGTGAACACTGGGAGCCACTCCCCAGAGAGGGATACTCTCTCAACCTAGACACATGGGGAGGGCCTAGGCCCTGCCCCAAATGGTGTGACAGACTTTGATGATACCCCATAGAAGGCCTCACTCTTTCTATGGAGCAGAAGAAGGGTCAGTGGGGGGCATGAGAGAATGAGAGGGAAAGGGAACAAGGACTGATACATAAGATTGTTTCTAATTTATATAAAACAACCACCAATGACAGTTTATGCTGGAGAGGATCTTAAGAAGGGGGAATACTTCTCCATTGCTAGAGGGAGTGTAAGCTTGTTTTTTTTGTGTGTGTGTGTTTCTTTTTAAAAAAACTAATTTATTTTTTATTTTTATTTTACATATCAATCCCAGTTCCCTCTCCCTCCCTCCCTCTTTCTCTCTCTCCCACCCTCACATGCACCACAACCACTCTCCAGTCCCACCCCCCCACTCCACATGTAGGGTGATGCCCTCTAGGAGGGGTCCTCTAAATCTGTCTAGTCATTTGAAGAAGGGACTAGGACTTCTCTCCTGTCTCTAGGTTAAGGGACTATCCCTCCATGGGGATTGTGCTCCCAAAGTCCTTTTGTGCACCAGGAATACAACCTGGTTCTACTGTATGAGGTCCCTTAGACTGTTCAGGCCTTCTAGCTTAGATATGTTCAGGGGGTCTGAGTTGGTCCAATGCTGGTTTCCCAGTTATCAGTCTGGGGGCCCATTAGCTCCTCCTTGTTCAGGTCAGCTGTCTCTGTGGGTTTCTGTAGCCTAGTCTTATCCTCCCTCTCTGCGTCTGGATTCCAGTTCGGCTCAGTGTTTAGTTGTAGGTGTCTGCTTCTGTTTCCATCAGCAACTAGATGAGGGCTCTATGATGGTGGATAAGTTAGTCATCAATCTCATTATCAGGGAAGGGCATTTATGGTAGCCTTTCCACTGTTGCTCAAATTGTTAGTTGGGGGTTCAGTCTTGTAGGTCTCTGGGCATTTCTCTAGAGTCAGATTTCTCTTAAAACCTATAATGGCTCCATCTTTTATGGTCTCATTCTCTCTCTCCTTTTTATCTTGTCTATTCCTCCCCTGACTCAATCTTCCTTGTCCTCCCCTTCTCTTTCTCCCAGTTCCCTATCCACTCACTGCCCCCACACTCCCAAATAGTTCAGGAGATCTTGTCCTTTTCCTCTTCTGTGAGGGACCTTGTATGAATATCTTAGAATCCAACCTATATTCCAATTTCTCTGGCGGTGTGAATTATAGGCTGGTGATCATTTGCTCTAGGTCTAAAATCCATATATGAGTGAGTACATACTCTGTTCCTCCATTTGTGACTAGGTTACCTCATTCAGGGTGGTTTCTTCAAGTTCCATCCTCTTGCCTGCGAATTTCAAGTTTCCATTCCCCCCCCCCCCGCAGAGTAATATTCCATTGTGTAGATGTGCCACATCTTCTTGATACATTCTTCAGTTGAGGGACATCTAGGTTGCTTCCATGTTCTTGCTATTACAAATAATGCTGCTATGAACAGAGATGAGCACATGTCTTTGATGCGTGGATGTGGATCATTTGGGTATATGCTTAAGAGGGGGATTGCCAGCTCCTGTGGTAAACTAATTCCCATTTTCCTGAGGAAACGCCATACTGATCTCCAAAATGGCTTTACAAGTTTGCACTCCCACCAGCGGTGGAGGAGTGTTCCTCTTTCTCCACATCTTCTTGTCATTGGTATATCTACTTTTAGCCATTCTGGCAGGAGTAAGATGTTATCAAAGTTATTTTGATTTGCATTTCTCTGATAGCTAAGGATGTTGAGCACTTTCTTAAGTGTATAACAGCCTTTTTGATTTCCTCTATTGAGAATTCTTTCTTCAGTTCTGTACCCCATTTTTATTAGGGTTATTTGGTGTTTTGTTGACTAGTTTCTTGTATATTTTGGAGATCAACCCTCTGTCAGATGTAGGATTGGTGAAGATCTTTTCCCAGTCTGTGGGGTGCTGTTTGGTCTTGTCAACTGTGACCTTTGCCTTACAGAAGCCTTTCAGTTTGAGGAGGTCCCATTTATTAATTGTCGATCTCAGTGTCTGTGCTACTGGATTTATGTTGAGGAAGTGGTCTCCTGTTCCAATATGTTCAAGGGTACCTCCCACTTTCTCTTCCAAGAGGTTCTGTGTGGCTGGATTTATGTTCAGGTCTTTGATCCATTTGGACTTCAGTTTTGTGCGTGGCTATAGACATGGGTCTATCTGTAGTCTTCTACATACCATCATCCAGTTGTGCCAGCACCATTTGTTGAAGATGGTTTCCTCCTCCCATTGTATACTTTTAGCTGTTTTGTCAAAAATGGGTGTTTGGAGGTGTGTGGGCTAATATCAGGATTTTTAATTATATTCCCTTGGTCTACTTGTCTATTTTTTGCCAATACCAGGCTGTTTTCAGGACTATAGCTCTGTATTAGTGCTTAAAGTTGGTGATGGTTATGCCTCCTAGAAATTCCTTTATTGTACAGGGTTGTTTTGGCTATCCTGGGTCTTTTTTTCATATAAAGTTGATTATTATCCTTTCAAGGTCAATGTAAGCTTCTTTTGCCTCTTTGGAAATTAATATAACAGTTTCTCTGAAAGTCAGGAATTGATCTACCTCAACAGCTATATCACTCCTAGGCATATATACCCAAAGATCCTCAAGGACACTTGCTCAATTAATGATAGCAAGAACCTAAAAAAACCTAGATGTATCTCAAGAGAAGACTGGATTAAACCATGCTACAATCCACAAACCCAGAGAAGCCAAGTTACAAGGAGGGTTCAAGGGATTATGCTTGAATCTCTCTGGAAAGGGAAAATAGTATAGATTTTTAAGAGTGTACTTGGGATGAGTGGGGATGGGAACATGAGAGTTCAGGTTGTTTACATGTGGAGATTACTAGTAGAGATTCCTGGAAAAAGGGGCATTAGAGGGTGAGGTACAAACATAGGGCAATAGAAACACCCAAGAATCTCCAAAGGTGACCCCAGGTAAGATTTCTAGCAATAGGGGATATGGAGCCTGAGCTGGTTATCTTCTGTAACCAGGCAAGACTTCCAGTGCTAGGACTGGACCCCATTACCTTCAACCTACAATTTGTTTTGCCTACAAGATGTGTTGGCCTAAAGATGTGGCAGAAAATGTGGGAGTTGCCAACCAATGACAGGTCCAACCTGAGACATGCCATTAGAGGAAGCTCACCCCTGACACTGGATGGCTTGGACCCAGAGGCTGGGTAGCACAGAGACCTAGCATGGAACAAACTATAACTGGCAAGAAATGTCATTGTAATGATGCCTAATGATATTCTGCTATACTTGTAGATTGGTACCTACCTTAATTGTCATCAGAGAGGCTTCATCTAGAACCTGATGGAAACAAATGCAAAGACCCACAGCCAAACATTAGGCAGACCTCGGAATCCTGCTGAACAGGGAGAGAAAGGATTGTAGGATCCAGAGGTGTCAAGGACAAGGACATCCCAAGAAAACACACAGATCCAACTAACTGGGCTCATAGGAGCTCACAGAGACTGAAACAACAACCTGGGTGCCTGCATGGGACTGACCTAGGCATAGAGCATATATGTGGTAGCTGTGTAGCTTGATCTTTTTGAAAGACTCCTAACAGTGGGAGAATGGGATGTCTCTAACTCTTTTGTATGCTTTTGGGGTTCCTTTCCTCATACTGGGTTGTCCTGTCCAGCCTTAATAGGAGTAGGAGTGCCTAGTCTTACTGAAATTTGATATGCCCTGTTTGGTTGATACTCACATGAGGCCTGTCCTTTGTGAATAGAAAAGAGAAGTAGAGTGGATGAGGATGAGGAGATGAGTTGGAGGAGGAGCTGGAAGAAGAGGAAGGAGTGGAAACTGCAGCCAGGATCTAAGAAAAAATAATAATAATGGGGGCTTGAAGAGTTAATTAATTACTAAGTGGTTAATAGCACTTGTTCTTGCAGAGGATTTGAGTTGAGTTTCTAGCACCCACATTGTGGCTTGTGGCCATCAAAACTCCAGTTCCAGGGGATCCAATTCCATCTTCCCACTGATGCAGGCACTAGCATTAGAGAGTTGTGTATCTTCATCTACTAGCTGTAATTCCTTCATGTATTATTGGAGTTCACTCCTACAGACTCATTGATTTTTTTTCTAAGTCATTTCTGTTTATTACTTTTTTTGTCCTAGAGGGTCCTAGCATGCTCTTCTTTCTGTCCATAACCTTTTATCTATAGTCTTTTCTTGGTGAACTCACTTAACTTCTAATACTTCAAATCCAGTCTATATACCAACAACTTTGAAATTCTGTGTAATGCTTGAATGAGTTAAGATTCTCGGGGCCTGTAGAGATAGAAGAAATGTATCCCCCAGCCAGGAAGGATATTAATTTTAGGGGGGCAATTATGGAATCTTATGAGATGAATATTTCAGTATACCCCAAATTACTATGCTGAGGCCATATTCTCTCAGTGTCATAGTGTGAGTAATTGGGGCTTGCGGGAGGTATATAGGATTAAATGAGGTCTTGAAGATAAGACTCTTATGAAATAGAATAGAGTCCTTGCCTTGCAAGTATCACAAGAGAATTTGCTTCTCTTCGTTGCTCTGTCACATGAGGATACAACAAGTCTGCACCCTAGAAGAGAGCGCTCAGTTGAATCCTAGCAGGTTGCACCTCAATATATGAATTCCACCCTCCGTAATTGTGAGAAACAATTTCTGTTCTTAACAAGCCACTCATCCAGTCCGCAGTAATTTGTTATAGCAGTCCTAACTGACTATAATACTCTGTGCATGATTTCGCTATCACTGGACAAGGCACTTCATCTTTCAGGCATAGATATAGACAAAGAGTAAAGAGTAGATAGATACACATGTGCTGAAAAAATTGACAAAGCTAGATGCAGGGAAATTATTTAAACAACAAGTCATATGTAAGATAGGAATTGCTGATTGAGAGGGGTTTTTTTGTTTTTATTTTGTTTTTTCATTTTTCTTTCCTCCTCTTCCTTCTTCTTTTTTTTTTTTTTTCTCTAACATTGGAAATTCAGCAAGGTGTGTTCATATTTCTCACAAAAACTCTTTGGGTGTAAAGGTGGAGAGGAGTATGGAATGTCTCACCAAATTATTTTTTTCTTTCCTCGGGACTTGGTTGAATGAATTCAGCAGCCCTCAGCCACATTTTAATGGCACATGGCCACATCTGGTATTTCTGAGTTCACACAGCTGTTCTGTCAACTCCCTGAGGGTTTATGTCCCCTCCTCTTCTAGGAAATTGCACTGCCTATTGGCAATTAGCCCTAATGAAGCAGCAGGAGTTTCCTGAGGGGAATGCATTGCTGACAAGTATAATTACGATTAGCAGCTGTGGGGCCTCTGGCTCTGCAAAAGTAACCCATCCACCTGTCAGAATGTGCAGCAGGCCTGCTAAAGCTGCACCTAGCAGACAGTCCAACACCCTAAGCCATGCCACCATGCAACAAGAAAATTCTGGCACTTGGAAGTCAATTGAGAACATTTACTTCAAATGCTCAAATTTCTGTACCTCAGCTGCATGGGCTATGGAGCCACAGTAAATCTCAATTCACATATTTCAGTTGAGTGTGATCATTGTTATTCTGCATCTCCACTGATTCTTGCATATACTTAGGAAGAGTGGGTATCTCCACAGAGATGAGAGGGATCTAATTATTTATATTTTGTGAATGGAGAGTAGAAAGAAGTGCTAACATTTAATAACTAATAACTGAAGGACTTAAATTAATCAGTATAAGATACCTTCATGTACTGTATTGGAAGACTACTTGGAGTTCTACAATGGCAAAGGATTTATAAGGGCTGATTTTATTTAATTAGTTAGATCCATAGACAGAAAGGACAGACAGAGATAGGTTACACATCATAGTCAATTACTCTCTACTTCTATGAGGTAGGTATGCATTCCCTTGTTTTTTGAATCTTGCCCAGTCTTAATCTTAATGATTATGGGAGAGAATATGGGAAGTGATGCTATCTATGTCAGTTAGGATATAATTGTAAAGATATTTACCTATTTTGTTTTCTGAAAGTAGATTGTTTTCTCATACACTATATCCTGATTGTAGATTCCACTCCCATTACTCCTCCTAGTTCCTCCCCATGTTCTTTCCCTTCCATATCTATACCTTTTTTCCTTTTCTGTCTTTTTTTCAAAAACAAAAGGCTTCAGGGATGGAGAGATGGATCAGCCAGTAAAGGCTAGGCTTACAACCAAAAATATAAGAAAAGAACAGGCTTCTAAGAGGGTAAAATATAAAGTTCAAAGACCCACCTGAAATTAATCCTACTACTTAAATGTAACTTTGTATCCCTTGTTCAATGTCTTCAGATTCTGTACTCTCCTCCAAAATCTGCCCATGAGAGCAACATGTATATAGTTAGCATAATGTACTTGGTTTATTCAAAACAGCTAAAAGAGAGAATTTTGAGTGTTCTCGTACAAAGAAATGAAAAATGTACAAGGTTAGTCAAAAGTGGTGATGCCTGCCTGTAATCTCAAGACTAAGTTCAAGTGTTCCCCTGAACTCTATATTTTACTCTCTTTCAGGTTGATGCCTGAGTCAGTAATTTGTTTGTGTGTACTGTGTTATAATTTTTGGTTGTGTGACTATGTCCCAGTCTTTATTTTATTTTAATTTTTTGCTGGCCATGGTGAGGTAGTTGTTTTCAAGAACAAGACTTCTTGCTGGAGAGCATGTCTTTTTGATTCCTGGCATATATGCAAGACGTTCTCAAGTGCATATTCCTAGAGATGAAATTACTGGAATATAGATATATGCATATTTAACTTTCCTTTTCTAAAGTCAATGAACTGCTGCAGACTGGGCACAGGTGCATACATTGTTTTCAGTTACTGTGAACCCTTGCTATTATTATCTGACTTTTGAATTTTGCCAATATGATGTGCACAAAATAATACCCCATGCATTAAAGTTGTATTCATCTTAATTGTAATAAGGCTCAGTGTCTTTTTGTATGTTTGTGCTCATTTTTAAAGTTTCCTCTTTGGAAAAACATAGGAATCCCTTTGACAATAGCACGTCTTAAATGTTATGCCATTAAAATGTGACATTATTTTGGTTTCCTAATATATTTGAAAGAAATTTTCAAGTATATTTAATAAGACATGGAATGGCTAGGATACATATATGTGCTCATATTTAATTTCATTACAAGAAAAAATTAAAGAGGCCATTATTTGCAAGAGAGCAGGAAGAGGTCTATGATGGGATGGCTTGGAGGGAGGAAAGGGAAGAGGAAAATTATGTAATTATATTTTAATCACGAAAATAAAAAACTATTTAAATAATTTTTAAAGCCATTGTTGTATATGAGCTAGAAAAATGACTCAATGGATAAAGTACTTGCTGCCGAACCTAACTACCTGAGTTTGATTCTCTGTAATATATATTTGGTAGGAAAGAACTGACTCCTGTAAGTTGAACTTAGATCTTCAAATGAAAGGGTGCCATAGCATGTGTATTTGAGCATGCACTCGAGTTCACACATGTACACACACACACACACACACACACACACACACACACACACACACACACACGGTGAGAAAGGGAGGGAGAGAGGGAGAGAGAGAAAGAGCAAATAATGAATAAACTTTTTTGTAATGTTTTCTGGAACATAGAAAAATATATTGATTTTTTTAAAAAAAAATTTAAGTTTGTACTCAGAGACCTTGCCAGTGATGGTGTGGAAAAAGAAGCCTACAAACCTCACTGGCTTATAATAGAAAAACTTTGTCCTCATCTGGGATTCTTACCCATATTGAATAGGCTATAGGGATATAATGTGCAGATAATTTTAATTCCATAATCAAAGCTGAAGATATTTTCCCCTAATACAGCATTTCCTAAGGGCTACATGTGGCAGAATTACATAATGACTCTTAAACAGTCCTTCACAAGCAAGGCATATCACTGTCAGTCAATGTCACTAGCCATTATGGGGTGGGATTAGAGCATCCTAGATAGGAAATAGCAGTAAATATGTTTAACAACACAATCAAAATAAATGACACACTAATAGAAAGGAGAGTATTTTTAGAGATCACGGCTTAAAAGACCAAGTATGACTTTTTTGGATACTCCATCTGACTTCTATTATTTCTGCTTTCACCTAGCTGACTACATCTCTTTTGTACACAAATCTGAACCCCCTTCCCATCAGTGATCCTCAGATTTTCCAAGACCTTTCCATTCTGCTCCTCTGGTAAGGTTCATGACCTATTTTCTTTTAAATAGAAGCCTTTTCTATCTTTAAAGCCTGATGGACTCATTCATAAACCCTTCACTAAATAAATCCAAGTTTTCCTAACTGGAATCACTGGACCATATCTTTTCATACCACCAGACTGTTGATTGACTATATACCATTTTGTATTATTTTGAAATTATTCTATGCATATAATCTATTTCCTGGTACAGACTATAAGGCTGGTCATAGTGGCATAAAACTTTTATATTAACACCTGGGAAGCTAAGATGGTGGGGGTGGGGAATCGGCAATTCAAACTCACCCTTAGTTAAATAGTGACTTTAAGCTCAACCTAGGATACATGACCTGTCTCACAAAAGCATAATAAGGAAGAGAAGGAGGCAAAGGTGGAGGAGTAGGGAGAGGAAAAGAAAACAATTTAATGAAAAAATACACAGAATCTTCTACATAATACCTAAAATATATGCTTGTTTTATCATTAAGAGTATTCATTTCCAAGTATATAGAGAATGAAAAACAAATGATAATAGAGAAGGATAAGCAATAGATTTTTGAGATAGATGAGCTAGATATGCTAAGCAAAACATATTTTGACTGTAAGAAATAATAGAGAAGGCCCATGTTAGATCCAAATGTTCATGGTAAGTGTTGACTGTTTTACAATAGCTACACACTAGTAACTCCCTTTCTGGCCACACATATTCTATTTGAGAAACATCGATAATAGTGGTGACTGACTGTTAAGCAGATTATTGACAAAATACAGCTATGGCTCTCTGATAGAGCAAAAATATGTTGTTTCCAAGTGCCATTAGTTTCTTCATTCTCTTTTTTTCTCCTGATATCTCTAACTACATCTTTAGTAGGCTGTGTAAACCTGTGTAATCCATGATTGAGAGAGTATTCTCTCTTCATTTAGTTTATACCCTCTGACAGGGTATAAACCCATTGCTTCTCCCTGCATATTTTAAGTCAACTAAATTACATGATTCGAAAATCATAATTTGGTTTGTGAGCCCTTCTGTTTGTTATTCCTTGGGATAACTTTCCCAGTGATGGTATCCTTAGAGTTTATTCCACCAAAATAATTTCTCACCTCTACATTCCTTATCCAAGTAGGTGTTCAATTAGTACTAATGTTTGACTATCACTCAGCTCTCTGATAGAAACAATAATTTTTTTGGTACTTTTCTAATACCATCTCCAATGTCCTCTGTAGAAATCAAAGTTGGGTACATGATTTTGATGTGGTGATATATTATTTATGACTTATTAAAGTTGGCCTGAGGATTCAGAAAGCATAATCAGCCACAAGCCATAAAAACCAGGCACACACCTTTAATCCCACGACTCAGGATTAATAGGCGCATAGCTCTCAAGTAGTCTAAGGCCACCAAGATCTACACAAGATTGTTCCAGTCTTAAAGAGAAACAGTTCACAAAAAAGATGATATCAGCTCCTTGGATTACATGCCTTTAATCCCAGCACTAGATGGGTATAAAAGGAGGTTATAGTCTAAGGTTTAGTAGAGCTGGGATCACCTTTCAATCCGAGGTAGAGTGAGAACTAGTGACCAGCTGCTTTGCTTTTCTGATCTTCAGCTTGAAGTTTGAACTCCAAAATGAGCCTCTGGGTCTTTTATTTTTCATGCTACAGCAAATACTTACTGGTGCACTTCTTCCAGTTATCAATTATGCATGATGTCATTACTGGTTCTATTGAACTATATAATGTTTTATAAGTATGTGCACAGTTGGTGTGTGTGTGTGTGTGTGTGTATGTGTGTGTGTGTATGTTTGCTTCTTTGTTTTGTGTTATAGATACTACAGTTCCCCAAATGCTAGGCAAATGTATTACTAATGAGTTTTACATTTTTATTTTGAGACAGGATTTCATTGCATTATCTAGGCAGGCCTTGAACTTGTTATGTAAACTAGACAGGCAATAAACAAACAATTCCCCTGCTTTAGTATCTAAAGTTGTTTGCATTACCAGCTTGTGCTAAAAGATCCAGCAGGTCAAGTTCTTAATGGACTGAATTTTGGAAAACTAGGCCTTCCTCCAACTCTGTGTATATTATTCAAAATAACTACCAATTGGGGTTATGTGTAACTATGTGAATACATAAAAGTGCACATGCATGGGGTTTATTTGGTAAATTCTGAGGTGGTGTGAAGGATTGGAAGTTTAAAAGGGAAGGAACAAATGATTATTTTGCTATGGCTCTGTGGTATAACTACTTGGTCCTTTGCCAGAGGATTTACATTAGTGACACATCTATTTCATTGTGCAAATGTCCTTTAAATTTTAATGTGAACAAAATCAATGGAAGAGTTTATTAAAGTAAGTATTTCTGGGTAACATCCTTCAAGTTTTTGATTTAGTAGGAGTAACATGGAGGTCTAAGAATTTGCCATCATCCCAGGCTTAGGTGACCAAGCCACTGATGGTCTCTGCCAAACTTTGCAAATAACTGTATTATGACAACTCTGTGAAGTAGGTGTTATTACACAGAAGAGAAAATAGATATATAAAATGCATTTTTCAATTTTATACCATTACAAAAGATCATAGGAATCACAAGAATCAACAATCCTTGAATTCTAGGGGACAAGAAACCTGTAGGGTTACACAGTTTGTAAGAGCACCACAATGCTCTCGAAAAAACATAATCAAAACCAACATTTGTTGGATCTAGCTCATGCTGTTGTGTGTCCTCTATCATCTTTTCTCTGCCATACACAGACCTAATGGCCGAATGAGCTAATGTAAGCATTTCATCTTTAACTGTGACTTGACTTTCAACAACTCTATGAGCAAATTGTTTTGTTATGCTTTCCACGTCATCAAATAGTGACACACTGTATTCCATGAAGGTCAGTTCAATGGAGATATAATGAAACTTTAGTTCAGCATAAAAATCACAAGTCGACTACACAAATGTGTGTTTTTTTTTACATATCGATCCCAGTTCTCTCTCCCTCTCTCCCTCTGTCCCCTCCTCCCTTTGCCCCTCCTCCCTTCCTCCCTCCCTCTTTCCCTCAATCCCCCCCACCTGCACCCCAACAACCCTCCTCTCCCATCTCCCCACTCCATATGTAGGGTGATGCCATCCAGGAGGGGTCATCTAAATCTGTCAAGACATTTGAAGTAGGGAATAGGACTTCTCTCCTGTCTCTAGGTTAAGGGAGTATCCATCCATGGGGGATGTGCACGCAAGGTCTATTCATGCACCAGGAATACATCCTGGTTCCACTGTCTCAGTTCCCTTAGCCTGCCCAGGCCTTCTAGCTGAGACCCATGTTCAGGGGGTCTGAGTCAGTTTCAAGCTGGACTCCCAGCTATCAATCTGGGGGCCCATTAGCTCCTCCTTGTTCAGGTCAGCTGTCTATGTGTTTCTGCAACCTGGTCTTGTCCTCTCTCTCTGCATCTGGATTCTAGTTTGACTCTGTTTAGTTGTGGGTGTTTGCTTCTGTTTCCACCAGATACTAGATGAGGGCTCCATGATGGTAGATAAGTTAGTTGTTGATCTCATTATCAGGGGAGGACATTTATGGTAGCTTTTCCACTGTTGCTCAAATTGTTAGTTGGAGTCAGTCTTGTAGGCCTCTCGACATTTCTTTAGGTTTAGTTTTCTCTTCAAACCAATAGTGGCTCCTTCTTTTATGTTCTCTCTCTCTCTCTCTCTCTCTCTCTCTCTCTCTCTCTCTCTCTCTCTCTCTCTCTCTCCTGTCTTCTGTTCCTCCCCTGACTCAATCTTCCTAGTCCCACATGCTTTCCTCTCCTCCCCTTCTCTTTCTCCTTGCACCCTCTCCCCTCACTCCCCCCACTTCCCATGGGCTCTGGAGAACTTGTCCCTTCCTCCTTCTGTGAGGGAACTTAAATGAATTGCTTAGACTCCACCTTGTAACCTAGTTCCTCTGGAAGTGTGAATTATAGGCTGGTGATCCTTTGCTCTAGGTCTAAAATCAATGCCATGTTCCTCCTTTAGTGACTGGGTTACCTCATTCAGGGATTGTTTCTTCAGGTTCCATCCACTTGCCCGTGAATTTCAAGATTCCATTGTTTTTCTTCCACAGAGTAGTATTCCATTGTGTAGATGTGCCACATCTTCTTGATCCATTCTTCAGTTGAGGGACATCTAGGTTGCTTCCAGGTTCTTGCTATTACAAATAATGCTGCTATGAACAGAGTTGAGCACATGTCTTTGTTGCATGGATGTGGATCATTTGAGTATATGCCTAAGAGGGGGATTGCCAGCTCCTGTGGTAAACTAATTCCCATTTTCCTGTGGAACTGCCATACTGATCTCCAAAATTGCTGTACAAGTTTTCACTCCCACCAGCAGTGGAGGAGTGTTCCCCTTTCTCCACATCCTCTGCAGCATAAGTTGTCATTGGTGTATCTAATTTTAGCTATTCTGGCAGGAGTAAGATGGTATCTCAGAGTTGTTTTCATTTGCATTTCTCTGATAGCTAAGGATGTTGAGCACTTTCTTAAGTGTCTTTCAGCCTTTTGGATTTCCTCTATTGAGAATTCTCTCTTTAGTTCTGTACCCAATTTTTTAATAGGGTTATTTGGTGTTTTGATGACTAGTTTCTTGAGTTCATTTTATATTTTGGAGATCAGCACTTTGTCAGATGTAGGATTGGTGAAAATCTTTTCCCAGTCTGTGGGGTGCTGTTCGTTCTTGTCAACTGTGTCCTTTGCCTTACCGAAGCCTTTCAGTTTGAGGAGGTCCCATTTATTAATTGTCGATCTCAATGTCTGTGCTACTGGAGTTATGTTCAGGAAGCAGTATCCTACACACATTTGCTCAAGGGTCCCTCTTAATTTCTCTTCTAAGAGGTTTTGTGTGGCTGGATTTATGTTCAGGTCCTTGATCCATTTGGAGTTGAGTTTTGTGAGTGGTGATAGACATAGGTCTATCTGCAGTCTTCTACAGGACATCCAATTGTGCCAGCACCATTTGCTGAAGATGCTTTCCTCCCCCAATGTATACTTCTATCTGTTTTGACAAAAATCAGGTGTTTGTTGGTGTGTGGGTTAATATCAGGATTTTCAATTTGATTCCATTGGTTTACTTGTCTATATCTGTGCCAATACCAGGGTGTTTTCAGAACTATAGCTTTGCAGTAGAGCTTAAAGTTAGGAATGGTGATTCCTTCTGAAGGTCTTTTATTGTTGTTTATGCTATCCTGGGTCTTTTGTTTTTCCATATAAAGTTGATTATTATCCATTCAAGGTCCGTGAAAAATTGTGGTGGGATTTTAGTGGGGATTGCATTGAATCTGTAGATTGCTTTTGGCAATTGCCATTTTTACTATGTTTATCCTACATATCCAAGAGCATGGGAGATCTTTCCATTTTTTGGTATCTTCTTTAATTTCTTTCTTTAAAGCCACAAAGTTCTTATTATATAGGTCTTTCACTTTTTGGTAAGTGTTACCCCAAGATACATTGTTGGTGGCTAATTTAAAGGGTGATATTTCTCTGATTTCTTTTTCAGCCCCTTTGTCTTCTGAAGAAAATAGGGCTACTGATTTTTTTTTTTTTTTTTTGAGTTTATCTTGTATCCTGCTAGTTTGCCGAAGGTGAAGGAGTTCCCTGGTAGAGTTTATTGGGTCACTTATGTAAACTATCATATTATCTGTAAATAGAGACAGTTTGACTTCTTCCTTTCCAATTTGGATCCCCTTGATCTCCTTTTATTGTCTTATTGCTTTAGCTAGAACCTCAAGTACAATATGGAAGAGTTCCTGATTTTAGTGGAATCACCTTAAGCTTCTCTCCATTCAGTTTGATGTTGGCTTTTGGTTTACTGTATATTACTCGTATTATGTTTAGTTTTTTGTTCCTGTTACCCCTGCTCTCTCCAAGATCTTTATCATGAAAGTGTGTTCAATTTTGTCAAAGGATATTTCAGCATCTAGGGAGATGATCATATGGTTTTTCTTTTTTCAGTTTGTTTTTATGGTGGATCACATTGATAGATTTTCATATGCTAAACCATCCCTGCAACCCAGGGATGAAGCCTACTTGGTCATGGCAGATGATTTCTGTTAATGTAATCTTGGTTTCGGTTTGCCAGTATTTTATTGAGTATTTTGCATCAATGTTCATCAGGGATATTGGTCTGTAGTTTTCTTTCTTAGTTGTGTCTTTGTGTGGCTTGGGTACCAAGGTGATTGTGGCCTTGTAAAAAGAGTTTGGTAATGAACCTTCTGTTTCTATTGTGTGGAAAAATTTGAGGAGTATTGGTATTAGCTATTCCTTGAATTTCTGGTAGAATTTTGCACTGAAGCCATCTGGCCCTGGGCTTTTTTTGGTTGGAAGTCTTTCGATGACTACATCTATTTTGTTGGGGGTTATAGGTCTATTTAAGTTGTTTGTTCTTGATTTAATTTTGGTAAGTGATAATTATCCAGAAATTTGTCCATTTCCTTTGAATTTTCAAATTTTGTAAAGTACAGGTTTTCAAAGTATGACCTGAAAATTGTCTGGATTTCCTCAGTGTCCGTTGTCATGTCTCCCTTTTGATTTCTGATTTTGTTAATTTGCATGTTCTCTCTCTGCTTTTTGGTTAATTTGGATAAAGGTTTGTCTATGTTGTTGATTTTCTTGAAAAGCCAACTCTTTGTTGCATTGATTTTTTTTTGTATTGTTTTCCTAGTTTCTATTTTATTGATTTCAGCCCTCAAATCGATTATTTCCTGGCTTCTACTCCTCCGGGTTAAGTTTGCTTCTTTTTGTTCTAAGGCTTTCAGTTGTGCTGTTAATTCTCTATTGAGACTATCCTCTGTTTTCTTCATATGGGCACTTAGTGCAATGAACTTCCCTCATAACACTGCTTTCAAGGTGTCATATAAGGTCGTGTATGTTATGTCCTCATTCTCGTTGAATTTCTGGAAGTCCTTAATTTCTTTCTTTATTTCTTCTTTGACCCAGGCATGGTACAATTACACATTGTTCATTTACCATGAGTTTGTAGGTTTTCTGCTATTTGCGTTGATGTTGAATTCCAACTTTAAAGAATGGTGGTGTGATAAGATACAAGGGACTGTTCTCGTTTTTTGTATCTGTTGAGGTTTGTTATGCTGCCTAGTATATGGTTGATTTTAGAGAAGGTTCCATGTGGAGCAGAGAAGAAGTTATGTTCTTTTGTGTTTTGATGGAATGTTCTATAGATGTCTGTTAAACCCAATTGAGCCATACCTTCTGTTAGTTCTTTTGTTTCTTTGTTAAGTTTTTGACTGTTGGTCCTGTCTAGTGGTAAGAGTGGTGTGTTGAAGTCTCCCACTAGAAGTGTGTGAGGTTTTATGTGAGCCTTGAGTTTTAGTAGCATTTCTTTTACAAAGGTGGGTGCCTTTGTATTGGGTGCATAGATGTTCAGAATTGAGACTTTGTGTTGATGGATTTCTCCTGTGATGAATAGGAAATGACCATCTTCATCTCTTTTGATTGATTTTGGTTTGAAGTCTAACTTGTTAGATATTAGGATAGTCACACCTGCTTGCTTCTTGGTTCCATTTGATTGGAAGATCTTTTCCCAACCCTTTACCCTGAGGTAATGTCTATCTTTGAAGGTTAGATGTGTTTCTTCTATGCAGCAGAAGGATGGATTCTGTCTACGTATCCGTTCTGTTAGCCTGTGTCTTTTTATAGGCGAGTTAAGACCATTAATATTGAGGGAGAGTAAGGAACATTGATTGTTAATGCTTGTTTGTTTTAGATTTGTTGTTGGCAGTGGTATTGTGAATATATTTGTCCTGATTTACCCTTGGGTTCTGGTGAAGTGGGATTATATGTTGCCTATGTCTTTGTGAGCATGGTTAACTTCCTTGTACAGCTGGATTTGTAGATACGTATTGTGAAAATCTGGCTTTGTCATTAAATATCTTTTTTTCTCCGTCTATAGTTATTTATAGTTTTGCTTGGTATAGAATCCTGGGCTTGCATCTGTGGACTCTTAGTACTGGTAGAACATCTATCCAAGACCTTCTGGCATTGATAGTTTCCATGCAGAAATCAGGTATAATTTTGATAGGTCTGCCTTTATATGTTACCTGTCCTTTTTACTTTGCTGCTCTTAATATTCTTTCTTCATTCTGTATGTTAGGTGTTTTGATTATTATGTGTCAAGTGGTCTTTTTTCTTTGGTCCAGTCTATTTGGTGTTCGGTATGCTTCTTGTACTTCGATGGGCATGTCCTTCTTCAGATTGGGAAAGTTTTCCCCAATGATTTTGTTAAATATGTTTTCTGCCCCTTTGAGCTGGGCTTCTTTGCCTTCTGTTATGCCTATTATTTTTAGGTTTGGCCTTTTCATAGTGTCCACATTTCCTGGATGTTTTGTGTTAAGGACTTGTTGGACTTAACGATTTTCCTTGGTTGATGAATCTATTTCCTCTAGTTTATCTTCAGTGTCTGAGATTCTCTCTTCCATGTCTGGTATTCTGTTGGTTATGCTTGTGTCTGTAGTTCCCAATCATTTGCCCAGTTTTTCTATTTCCAACATTCCTTCAGTTTGTGATTTCTTTATTGTCTTTATTTCATCTTTCAAATCTTGAACCTCTTCCTTCACCTGTTTGATTTTTCTTGGCTTCCTGTACTTTCTTTAAGAAATTTGTTCATTTCTTCCAATTTTTTGGTATTTTCTTCCATTTCTTTAAAGGATTTTCTCACATCGTCTTTGAAGGCCTCTATCATTTTTATGTCAATAATTTTTAAGTTGTTCTCTTCTGCTTCATCTCCTTTGGGGTGTTTAGGACTAGTTGGTGTAGAGTCCCTTGATTCTGATGGTGTTATGCTTGTCTTTCTATTGCTAGGTGTTTTCTTGTATTGCCATCTTCCCATTCCTTCTTCCAGTAGGTATAGGTGCGGTCTCTCTCTCGCTATGATACTCCCCAGGTGGGCTTACTTGGGTCAGAGGTTCGATGTCTGTAGCTCTGCCTAGTCCAAGGGTTCTGGGAGTTCTCTCCTCAGGCAGGGGCCTGGTGATGAGGGTTAAAGATCAGGCTCCAGCAGAAGACTGGCAATGGGGGTCAAAGATCCTGAAGCTGGAACTCAGGATGTTCCATGGGCTAATAAGCAGATCTAGTCTTGGCCTGGAACTCTCCAGCTGAGTCCTCTTTGGCAGAGGCCAGGGGATGTGGGTCAAGGATCCAGTGAGCAGTAACTCAGAGTGGCCCTGCAGGGATATGCAGATCTCTGGGAGGGGCCCAGAACTCCAGTAAAGTACAGGCAGTGGGGGTCAGAGACCAGTCAGGTGGGGATTAAGGGTGGGTCTATGTGGATAGGCCAGGTCTATTGTGCTCAGAGCAGCTCTAGGAAGTTTCCCAATGGAGGAGGATTGTTGGCTCCACCCTCTGTCCCAGTGCTCAGCCAGAGAGTTGGGACAGTGGGCAGGGTAGGGTACAGGGTATGGGGAGGGCAGGCCATTGGTGGGAGTGCTCTCGATGGGGGCAGTGAGATCTGGGGCCAACCCAGGAAGTTCCCAGGGATGGCTAGGGGGTGTGGAATTACATCCAGATTGGTCCCAGACTCACCTCTAGCTGAGGCCTGAGGATGGGGGTCAAAGACTGGGCTGATACTCAGGATGTTTCAGCACCCATAGGCAGATCTAGCTGGGGCCTGGCACTCTCCAGCTGAGGCCTTTTTAGCAGAGGCCTGGTGATGGGGTCAAGGATCCAGCATGCAGGAACTCAGAGTGGCACCATGGGGATAGGCAGATCTCTGGGAGGGGCCAGGAACTCCAGTAGAGGACTGGCAGTGTGGGTCAGAGACCAGGCAGGTGGAAATTACGGGTGGTCCTGTGTAGATAGGCAGGTCTAGTGTTTTTTATCTTCCTTACGAAGAGGTTCTCAGTCACTTGCTTCTCTTTTCAGTATTGTTAAGAAAATTCATACTGAATGGCACTGATACAGAATTTCATTATCACTAACATAGACATTGAAATCAACTTTTATTTATGTAAACTTCTCTACGTTTGAAACTGCTTGGAGATGTGCATTCTTTTTTATTCTCCTCTCATATAATACATCTTGACTGCAGTTTCCCCTCCCTCCACTCTTCTCAGCATCCCACCTACCCTCTTCCCCAGATCCACTCCTCCTCCATTCCCCTTCAAAAAAGATCACCCTCCTAGGGATAGCAACTGAAAATGCATAACAAGATAAACTAAGACCAGTCACATTAGGGCTGGCAGAAGCAATCCAGTAGAAGAAAAATATAGCGTGCTAAATAAGAATCTGGAAAACGATGGACTGATGGACATTTATTCGGGGAGAAATCACACCAGAAACAGATGACCACCTCAGGTTCCCATCCCAAGGATGCCTCCAGATGCTCTCTGTCTCTGACTAGGAAGTAAGAGAGCAAGCTGGGGTCCAGGACCCCAGATGTAGTCCCCCCAGGTCGCGCCCGCACCTGTTCCTAATGGGCGTGGTCAGTGCAACAGGTACAGGTGGGTTGGATATCTCACTACAGGAAAAGGATCACAAGACCCCCCCCATATTAATTCTTTAAATTGGAATAGTAAAAGTGTTTCCACAAGTTTTCCCATTTAGCCTGTTCAACAGTCCTGTGGGATGGATCTTCTTGTCTTCATTTCACATGTGAGTAACTTCCCATAGATACATCAATACATGTCTATCTTCACATTGCATTTAGATTTCAGTTTGTAAGCAGAGCCTGGGGTGCGACACATATTCAAGTGGTTTAATGAGGGAATGCTGTCAAGAGAAGGGGAAGAAGGGAAACAGGATAGGCCAGGGGAAGAACGTTAGATAAGGATGTGGTATAGGTTTAAAGCTGACTTTAGCCTCATGTCAAGAATGCCCATGAGCACAAAAGTGGTACAGCAAGTGCATCAAATTGTTTCAGATGGTTATTCTTTTATACCTTTGTATCAGTTATTGGTTAGCACCTGTCCCTAGGATATGCTGGGGGCAGGGTCGTTATCTTCATCTATTGTGATACAAATTTCTGATCTTTCTGAGAGAAAGTTGGGAATGGAGAGAAAACCTGTGAATAGATTGCTGCTTACACTTTCAGCAGCTAGACATGTCTACCAGTCAGAAAAAAAGATCTGGGTTGGGATCAATACCATCTGCTGCATAGTATTAGTAGGCCTTGAGATTGAAATTCAAGGCTTCTGTCCCTGTATCATATGGAGTTTTTCCCTTCACACTGCACTAGGCAACTGATATAAGGCCCTTCAGGAAACTCAGACTATGATTCTAGGGGGGATAAGGCCTGAAGGATCTCCAAAACTGCTAGTAGTTTGTTTGTTTGTTTTTATTTATTTTTTAAGTAAAATTGAAGGCATTGATTGGCAAGTTGGCTCAGCAGGTAAAGGTGCCGTCTACCAAGAGTGTTGACCTCAGCTCAATCTCCAGGATCCACATGGTTAGACAGAATAGACACCTAATGCAATTGTCTGATCTCCACATGACCCACCCACACATGCACACATGTGCACACAGCACACAAAATGAATAAATGAAAAATTTAAATAGTAAAAATTATTTCAAATTTTCCGTGTGACAATAATCTTCCTGGAAATGGGAAGCAGTGTTAGTTGCTAATGTTGTTCCTAAAAATATTCAAAGCATTCTTATATAAAATGCCTAACTCAAGAGTTGGAGATATGTCTCAGCCATTAAAGGCTAGGCTCATAACCTAAATGCCTAAATCAATTTCACAGTTTTATCACCAGTTATTTACCCAAATCCACTTTTAAGAAAATGATGATATTAGTTACTCTTTGCTATAAAATTCTCAATAACTTTTCATGCCCATTTTCCAGTCTTCTGTGACCTCAGGATAATTGTCTTTTTCTCCCAAGAAGAAACGTGAAGTGTGTGAAGATCCTGCTGGCCTATTTGCTGATTTATGGGTCAAGTCTCCAGTTATTACAGACAAAGTGTGAAAGTCTCTGATTAAGAAACCCTGCTGATTTAAGGGTCTTGCTAGAAATCGTGCATAATGAATTACCTACAGACAATAATTCAAATTGTCCCTGGATGATTAGGTCACCCAATTTTATTACATTATCCATTTTCTGTGGGTTTCTCAGGTCTATACAAGGTGTAATACTGTAAGAGGTTTAAATAAAAATGATTTTACTTCAGAAAAACATTTATTCCCAAATTTAAGCTAATTTTCACAAGACCAGTGCATGTGTGTGACTCGCACGGATATTTTGTTTTTCTCTGAAACCTTTGTCTCCTTTGTACTTGAGCCCTTGTCATCCTTCGATTATTTTTTGGAAAAGACAAACATTTTTATTGTGAGTGCCAATAGAAAGAAGCACAATAAAAATAATCAAGTTATTTCTTAAGGAAATGGAAATTGCAGTTGCTGAGGTCCATTTTTAGCATTCACATGAGCCTGACAAAGCATTGGTTAAGAGAATATGTCACCCTTAAGTATGTTGGTTTATTTAACAGTGGGACAAAGCAGATATATAAAGAACAGAGTTCTAGTGTTGAGAAAATAGAGAGGCTGCTAAAATAGTTGCATCAATATTCAATTAAGCAGATGCCACATGTAGGTCAAGTTTTACCCAACATTTATATCATCTTCTGATGGACCCAGGGGTAAGGATGATGTAGGAATGACATGTTGAAACAGGATCTGCTCTGATGCAAGAACCTGATTGTGGCCTATTCTCAAAGAAATGGGTTGCAAAACTTGAGGGGGAAGAACAGCCAGTTTTCTTTCCTCCATTGTGTGTTGTGCCTTCCTCTCTGGTCAATGTAATTGGCTGGGCGCAGGTGACTCTTTCTTAGGGAAAAGATAATGCTGGTTCTGCTAAGAGGTCACTTCTGAGTTTGTAGCTCTGTATCCTTTTCCTTTTTTTTTGTTCTCATTCCTTGAAGCCTCTCAGCTCCCATTCCCTTCCTCCTTCTTTGATCCGTGTCCATCCTTTATTTCTCCTTGTGTCATAAAATCCCATAAAGGGTTTTTGTTTTGTTGATGTTATTAGATTATTTTCATGCTTTTGATAAAATACCCTGACAAAAGCAATTTAAGGAAGCATTGATTTTTGGCTCACAATCTGATGGTACAATCCACCATGGACAGGAAATCAAGTCAGCAAGAGGTTGAGGTTCCTGACCATATTTCATTCACAGTCTGGGATAAGAGATCAATAAATGTTCTTGTGCTTAGCTCATTTTCTCCTTTTCATACAGTCCTGGGTCTGAGCCTAGGAAACTGTATCATCCACAGTGAGTGGGCATACCCACAGGCCCATCTCCCCTGTAAATCTAGACTTTATCAGGTTGATACCTGATTCTATCACAGTACCTCATCTCCAGTTGCAGCACTGGTCTTCAGTTATTAAGAAGGAGGGCCTTTAGCAAGAGAGGTGTTTCAGTGGTAGAGTGCTTGCCTCATGTGGCATATACTTTTTATATTCTATCCTGGCACCTCCCATCCAAGAAAAAGAGCTTTTGTTGTTTATCATTGGGAAATGAGCATCTCTGATGAAGTTCCACAGCTAGTCATGTGTGGTACAGTAGAACATGCTCCAATCTCAGAATTGCAGTGTCCTGCTTTGGTAACTTGAGAAAGTAGGTCTCCATTTGATGCTTATGAGGGCAAAGTCTGAAATAAGGAGAAAGTAGTAGCCTTGGACACCACTAACAATATTAGCAATCCCTTAAGTTATATAAGATTTCAGGATGAACCACATAATACTATCACTTTTGCAGGTCAGAAATATTGGACAGTAACAATTTTGTGTACTTGAAACTAAATACTGATCGCATGTAAACTTAAAGGATATCCACAGTATACCTAGATATCTGGAAAACCAACTGCAACCAACACAGTGCCTCAGCCAGTTGAAGAAGGCTGGGGCAGGGAATGTTCTGTTAAAAACCTCTTGCTAACCAACCCCTAAATATTACATGTCCAAGATTTGTTGGCTGTTATTTACTATAATATGTGAATCCTTCTGGCTATATTTCTGTTCATTGACACTTATAGCTTGCCCTTTCCACTGCATCATTTGCCCCTCCTCTCCCACAATGAACTTCTCATATCATCTCTCAAGTGGAGTGTATCAGATTGTGAAGTGGAGCAAGCCTCAATATGGATTCTCACTTTTCCTTTATTCTGGGGGATCATTCCCCACCCTCCAGAATTTTTGAGATTTTCCAAGTGTACCTACACCACTCTTGAAATTCCCTCAACTATGTTATCTTCCAGATTTGTGGATACTTTAAGTTGTCTAGTCCTAGCATCATCCTCAGACCTGGCCTGCTTGTGTAGACAACAGCCATTCCTTGCATTTTCACACTGTGAATTTTCTGTTCTTTGTGGTCAGCATCTGCAGTCTCCATTCATTCACCACATGACTTTCTTCTGGACAATACAACTCTTAGAACTGTATCATTCCTGGCATCCTATGCTCTCAGATACTATTATGATCACAGTCTTCTTAAAATTCTCATTCTGTTTGTAGTAGCTCTCACAGGTAGTGGTTAAAATTAGACCTTTATCACTGTAGCCACTAATTTGTTGCAATAATATTACCTCTATTCTGTAGTCTCTAATATGTATTGTTTATGTTTTGTGGCCTACTTGTTTCTTCTCAGGATTTATATCATCCTTTACCCATTGTTCTTCTATCAAGTTTATATTCCTAAATCCTATCCTTGGAGATGTTTATCTTCCTTCTTTTTGCTTATATCAAGATAGATGAGACATGCCAGTATAGCCATAAAGTCATGGTATTTGATGTTACCTGAGGCTACTCTTTCATGGTATCTAAGAATACTTTCATGTTCATATTATTAATGTGATCTTCAATTTCTACAATGATTATTTCAAACCCTCTCTACTCACATCATATATCCAGTGTTTTGCTTGCCCCTCCAGTCTCTGCCTAGGTACCCATTTCACTATTAAGAAAGGTCATTAGGTAGATGTCCATAAAATTCTTGATTTGCAGGCCTGAAGATATTTTTGAAACAATATTTTTCTTTCATTCCATTTTGCAAGCAACCCTCTACTCTTTGTTAGTAATGTTATATCAGTTATTTAGCTCTTCTTCTACCACACCAAGGTTTATATCCATTTTCTTCCATCCATCCATCCATCCATCCATCCATCCATCCATCCATCCATCCATTTTCTTTATCACCCTGCCCTTTCTTTCTATCCCAGTTAGCTATTCTTCTCATATGGAACAATGGGTTTTTATCAAGGCATTTTCATGTCACTGTAACTTGTTCTAATTAATCTCTATCCCCAACTATTTTTCCTTTTGCTGCCTTCTAACCTCTGGTCAGCACTCTTCTCTAAAATATACCCCCCTACTTTCAAACATCCTTCCTCATTCCATCTTCTTTTTTACTTATTTATACTCTTTCCTCCATTCCCTCTCATTCT